>NC_056735.1:1821070046-1821135046 GCF_019279795.1 Protopterus annectens
TGACAAGTAAAACACAATTAAACATCTCATGGATGTTCAGAACAAACTTTGGCTAACTATTGGAAGAAGACAGTCACTTACTCCTCATATAGAACAGAACAATTAATAAAAATCCAAAAAAATTAAGTCATGTTTGGATTCTCACTGAATTATCTAAGTCATCATTATGGAACAAATCAACAAAGCAAAACCAGCAAGACCATATAGACTTTGCCTGCTCTTTCAGTCTCAAGTCTCTTATTTTTGTCTCATCTCCCACATGATCATTCAACAATTGATACAAGTCCAGATATATGGGGGCTTCTGTGCTCTTCCCTCTTCTGGTCAGGCATTTTTTTTTTAGCACAGAGCAATACCATATTTAAAAGATTAATTTCTTGTTTAAATAGGTTTGCCCATTTGGGAACACTAATAGAAAACTCACCGGGTTTAAGACAAATTGTTCTGCCCCCAGACCCACACAATTATCTCTTACTACCTCCTTAAAATCCTTTAACACAGGGCAGTCCCAAAAGATGTGTGACTAATCCCCTACCATTTCATTTTGACTGTTCTAACAAAAAATGGGACTCCTAGGTATATTCTGTGTAATCTGGTTAGGGTATAGAAGTATTTGAATTGGCACTGCCAAGCAAAAAAATGAAATTTCATAGATCGTGAAGTATTCATAGGGATTGATATGTATAGGCCACTCATTACCATCTATGTGTATTTTCAAGTCATTCAGACATATTTATTCTATACTTATCCAGGATGGAATATTTAGGAATTAGTAAAATCTAATAGAGCAGGGAGATACCTGTACAGGACAGCTTGGATGAGTTGCAGACCTTAACAATCCATTTAATTAACAATGACAAATCATGCCACACAATATATTTTAATTTATTATTCAGTTTGTCAATAAGTTTGATATAAGTTGTGATGACCATGCCCTGGCCCAGCAATCAAGGAGCCTCAATCCTCACCACCAACACCAGGGAGGTTGTTTCCGAGAAGAGAAAAGGATAATTAATACACACAGTAAAGTACAATTTCCCTTAATTGTACACAGATATCACAGTCAGTCTGGGGCTGATTGCTCCTTTGCTCACCAGGTCCCCAATAAGACTCCCCACTGGCACAGCTATAGGGTCCAGGTCTCAGCCTAGCTAGGCAAGCTAAAACCTCCAGCACCCTCTCTGTCCAACCAGTGCTTTGTGACCCTGCCAAGTAGCCAACACACCACACACACACACACACACACACTTTGAGAAGAGGTTATACAACCAGACAGACACTCCTGGGATAGGCTGACACAGACTCTCCAGCTGTGCCCCTTTTCCCAGACCATACAGTAGTAATTACTGCCTTCACCCAGCTAATAATATTAGCTACTAAAAGGCCCTTGAAAGGCTGTCCAATTATTACTGTGCAATATTATAATCCAATGGTAGTATGACTAACAGTCAAGGCTTATTGGAAGGGCTTAGACAATAAACTCTATAAATATATAATGTACTCCAAAGCATAATTTATCTCTACATAAACCAGCCACAGGTAGAAGGTATTTTAAAAATATTTAATAATAAATAATTAAAACATAAGACAAAACTACTACACCACAGAGATATCTAATTATTCAGAGATCACACAGAAACTTAAAATAATACAGTAGGACGGGTCTGATTTCAAAGAAAAATACCTAATTAATCTTTACTAGCTTTAACTATTCCTACAAGAAATCACAGTGCTAGAAACTTACATGTGAGCTTAGGCAGAGTGCTGAGTTAGATATCCAAGATCAAAATGCTACAAGTCCCTTGCTGAACAATAGTTTTTAAACTCTAACCAACAGCTCTGCAGAGGCCCTCCCAAATTCCATCATTTTGACACTTAGGTTTTCTTAGGCCACAAACTGCATTATTTAGCAATCTAACACCTGCTCAGAAACTTACAATACAAGGCATTTCACATATACACTCTAGCAGAAACTACAGCAATAAAGCACCTTCCACGTGTAAATTCTGGCCATAAACTTTAGCCTTAAAACAATGGACATCAAACCTTCATCCAGATACACTGGAGCCTAATTCTAACATGAAAGGGTCACAACATGTTTCACTGGGCCAGTAGAGTGCAATGTTGTCAGATATTTTGTAGTTCCACATTTCACAGTATTCTTTTACACTCAAGAAAATATGCCTGTATTTTATATTTATTTACAAATGCCAGAATTATATATCAAATTCTATTTGACTAGGCTGGCAGCCTTCACCCATCTCTCCCCAATCATCACATCCCCCACAGCCGGGGAACTCAAGCTAGGTTTCAAAGTGCCCTTTGAGAAACATCGCTTGAGAGTGTCATGTCTACCTTGGTGTACCTCACCCCATTCCCTGTCTTGAGAGCCCATCTGCATTGGCATTGCTACTCACACTGCGGTTCTGCACTGACATATCATATGCTTGCAACCCCAGGCTCCATCTTAGCAACTTGGCATTTTGCTGACTGGCTCTGTTTAACCATGTTAGAGGGTTGTGATCTGTCATCCCAGTGAATTTTCCTCCATACAGATAAGGCTGAAGTTTTTGTAGTGCACACACTATGGCTAGACATTCCTTTTTACCGCTGCATAGCATTCCTTCCTGATTTGGAGCCTACAACTGAGATAAACCACTGGGTGCTCTTCTCCCTCTAAAGAAATCTGGCTAAGTACAGCCCCCACCCCATAGTTTAAAGCATCCACCTGCACAACAAATTCTTTGCTATAGTCTGGACTGGCTAATACAGGGGCTCCTCCCAAAGTTTCCTTAAGCTTCTGAAATGCCTGCTCACATGCTGGGGTCCACACTATCCTATCTGGCCTGTTCTTTCTTGTAAAGTCTGTGAGGGGAGCAGCTATGGTACTATAACTGGGAATGAAATTTCTGTAGTACCCTGCTGTCCCTAAGAATGCCCTCACCTGCTTTTTGGTAACAGGTGCAGGCCATGCCTGAATAGCTTCCACTTTGGCAGGTTCTGGCCTTATCTTACCACTCTCCACTCTATGTCCTAGTTAGGAGATCTCTGCCATACCCACCTGACATTTGCTGGGCTTAATGGTCAACCCTGCCTTCTGTAGTCTGCCCAGCACCTCCCTGACATGCTGAAGGTGCTCTTGCCAGGAATGGCTGTAGATAGCAATATCATCCATGTAAGCAAGGGCAAATCCTCCTGCTCCTGCTAAGATCTGATCTACCAGCCTCTGGAAAGTCGCTGGGGCATTCTTCATCCCAAAGGGCATCTTTATGATACTTTAGCCCTTAGGGGCATAAATAAGGAATGCAGTTGGAAAGCACTTATGTAATTAATTGTTATTTAAATGAAGCAATTGATGTAATTAAGTGTTATATATAAGGGGTGTGTTCTTTTGTGTTTTTTGTACGCCGAGAAGGCTGTGGCCGAAGCGCTAGAGATTGGTTTTAAATAAATCTGTTCTATGTTTATAATAGTTCATTTTGCTGCTTCATTCAACTGGCTGAATGGTATTTTTGTTTATCTTTTCAAATTGTGGTATTGTGGATTTTTCCTTATGGCCAGTGATTCGTTGCAGCAATTACCACTGATATTTTGTGAAGATTCAGCTGGTATATTACAACCGAATAATCAAGATGCTCCTTTGCCTGTAGAGGATCGTTCCATGGAGGTTGGTTTGTTGGCCACTAGCATGGAATCGTTCAGGTCCTGGGAACGTATGTTGGAAGAGGGCAGAAATCGAAGGTCTGCTAACCCGTTTCAAGTTATTGGTTCACTTGAGTCTGTTAATTTGTCATTTGCCGTTTGTGACAAGGTGGATTTTTTGAGAAACTGTTGGTATAGGAAAATGCAGCATATTATAATATTCTGGGTCTCAAACATTATTTAGACCTGGATATAATGCCAGGGGGTTTAAGATTCATAAAAAAAAAAAAAAAACTACTCCTTTCAACAGTAAGGACAGTACTGATGTGCAGTTTGAGACTAGGTGGATTGCGGCTGCACACAAGTGTGTGAAAGAATGGCTACAGATTTTAATAGAAAGGGATGCCGTCAAACAGCAAAAACTTAAGGAAGAGATTAATGTCTCTTGTTCCACATTGTCAAATGAACTTGGGGCTTCTCATTTTCAAGAGGTACTGGTTACATTAAATAATAGACTTGAAGGGGCTTCAGAGAATATTATTAAAAGAAAAATTGAAAAACTTGAAAGGGACCTTCATGACTATGGCTCAGGTAGAGCCTTTAAAAAGTTTAACAAAACAGGAAACCAGGGGAGTACTTCCAATAAGCCAAAACAGCAGTTGAGTGTCCTCTTTTGCCTCGTTGGAGGTAACCAGGTGAATCAGAAAATGAGGATGTTGGATATCCTTACTTACCTCAACCTAGGCAACCAAATTATTGGAAGGAAAAGAACTTTTGGGGCCCTGTTAACCAGCACAGTTTTCGTGGAGGAGAAAACAGATATGGTAAGAGAACATGCTATGATGGCAACAGAGATGGACAGAAATTTAACAATAAAAGTACTCGATATTGATATGCAATATGTAAGTGATTTGTTAGAACACATTGTAGTTAGGGATTTTAGTGGTATAATTGTAAATTTATCTAATGTGCAACTATCTAATACTGAACTGTCAGTGTTATAAAAAGGGTTAAAACTTGTCCCCAAGGCTTTTACGCGGTGGTATGTATTACAAATGGAAATGTTCTTTTTATGTAGAAAGTTACATTTAGTAGATTTTTTTGATGGTAGTATTGAAAAGGATGAAGAAATTTTATCCACTTCATCAGATGATGAAGATGAAATGTATTTTTCTTGTGATTCTTCTGCTGACTCTTTGAATGACCTAAGTGCATATTGTTTATTGGATACATCAAGTGTACAATATAAGAGTAAATTTATTCCTGCTTTTAATAATGAGAATATACAGCAATTTTCAGTAATGGTAAAATACGCCTTGGAAAAGAAATTAAAAAACTTTTTTTTCTGATAAAAATAATAATATAATCTCAGTAGAAATGAATGGAAATCATTGCTGGATTTAAGTACAAGATGTGATATTGTCATTAAACCCGCCGACAAGGGTCAGAAAATAGTAGTGCTTCATCACTCCCATTATTTTAATATGTGTATGGACCACTTGTCGGATGAAAGGGTTTATAAAGTTGTAAATAGGTCTGTATATTATAAAGCTATGGAAAATTTTAAGGGACTCTTGTTAAAAGGCTTGAGATTAGGCTACTTAACAAAACATGATGTAGAGGTCAAATTTAAGGTGGAGGGCAGCTCCATGGCTAAATTTTATTGTTTACCAAAAATTCATAAGAGCATGGAGCAGCCTCCTGGTCATCCTATAGTAGCGGCAGACAAATACTTTCTACGTGGTGTAGGAAAATTGTTACATTTTCATTTTGCTAATTATGTAATGAAACTAGAATCATATGTTCAGGATTCTTTTGACTTTATTAATAAAGTCAGATTAGTTAAATGTATTAAAGGCTTTTACTGGATGGTGATTGATGTGAAAAGTCTTTATACTAGTATTCTACATAATGTAGGTTTGGAAGCCATGCAATTTTTTCTAGGGAACAACCCTTTGAGTTATTATGTTATTGAGTTATTACATTTTTGTTTAACAAACAACTTCTTTGAGTTTAATAAATGTATTTATCACCAGCTACAGGGCACAGCAATGGGTGCATCTTTTGCACCCATGTATGCCAGCCTTGTAATGGGCTTATTTGAAATTGAATTTATGTACCAAAAAAATTTTTTATTCATAATGTAGTTTTTTATGCACGTTTTATTGATGATTTAATTTTTTTATGTAAAACTGGTGAAAATTTAGGTGAGACCTTTGTTGGAGAGTTGAATAATCATTTTGGATTGAGTTTTGATGGATTACAAGTAGGAAAGAAAGTTGTATTTTTGAATCTGGAGTTAGATATTAGTACTGGAAATATTACCACTAAAATTTAATGATGTTGCCCACTTTCTTGATAGTAATAGTTGTCACCCCATGCATACGCTTTGTGCCTTACCCTTTGATGAGCTTTTACGGGTCAGTCGATTATGTAGTGACCCAGATGTTTTGCAGCATGAATTGATTCAAACTTGTTTGGTATTTAAAGGAAGAGGGTATAGTAAAGATCTTATTCTCCAGTCTATGAGGAAATTGCTATTTCAACAAAGCCAGGATTTTGGACAAAGGAGTGTAAATAATTAACATCACTGGGATTTTCTTCTCAAGGGGAAGAATAGGGTAAAAAATTATATAGATATCCTTTAATTTCATATAAAAAAAGAAGAAATATTAAGGAGATGATTTTACATAATAATTTTGAGCCCCCTGATGAAAGTATACAGAGAAGGAGAAATATATATGGAACTGTCCTATGTGGTGGTTGTTCTGTATGTGGATACATATCGAGTTCCTTTGAGAAAATTAATGGATTGAAGTTTTTCTCAACTGGTTATTTTACATGTAGTACAAAAGGAGTGAGTTATTCTATTTCATGTAGTTGTAACCTATTTTATATAGGCAAGTCCAAACGTATTTTTAGGGTAAGGCTACAGGAACATATTAGAGATGTTAGAAGGAATAATATGGAGAGTCCTGTAGCCCTTCATTTTAATATGTTTCATGGAGGGGAGTTGTGTCATTTAAAAGCATGTGTTTTGGAACAAATTGTTGAAAATGAGATTGTTTTAAAAGAAAAATTACATTATAAAGAAACAGTTTTTATCTTGAAGTATGATACTTTAGCCCCTAGGGGCATGAATAAGGAATGCAATTGGAAAGAACTTATATAATTAATTGTTATTTAAATGAAGCAATTGATGTAATTAAGTGTTTTATATATAAGAGGTGTGTTCTTTTGTGTTTTTTGTACTCCGAGAAGGCTGTGGCCGAAGTGATAGAGACTGGTTTTAAATAAATCTGTTCTGTGTTTATAATAGTTCATTTTGCTGCTTCATTCAACTGGCTGAGTGGTATTTTTGAACTTTCTGTAGTACCCTGCTGTCCCTAAGAATGCCCTCACCTGCTTTTTGGTAACAGGTGCAGGCCATGCCTGAATAGCTTCCACTTTGGCAGGTTATGGCCTTATCTTATCACTCCTGACTCTATGTCCTAGGTAGGAGACCTCTGCCTTACCCACCTGACATTTGCTTGGCTTAATGGTCAACCCTGCCCTCTGTAGTCTGCCCAGCACCTCCCTGACATGCTGATGGTGCTGTTGTCAGGAATGGCTGTAGATAGCAATATCATCCATGTAAGCAAGGGCAAACCCTCCTGCTTCTGCTAAGATCTGATCTACCACCCTCTGGAAAGTCGCTGGGGCATTCTTCATCCCAAAGGGCATTTTTGTGAACTCATATAAGCCAAAAGGAGTCACAAAGGCTGAATTCTCTCTAGCACTGGGAGTCAAGGGCACCTGCCAGTAACCCTTGGTAAGATCAATGGTTGTAAGATAGTTAGCTTCACCCAGCTGCTCTAGGGCCTCATCTGTCCTAGCCATGGGGTAAGCATCTGCCTCTGTGTGACTATTTAATTTGCTGTAATCCACACAGAACCTGATGGTGCTATCCTTCTTTGGCATCAGCACCACTGGTGAGGCCCAGGGACTGTTGGACTCTTGAATCACCCCTAGTTCCAACATCTCCTGTACCTCTTCCCTCAGAGTCTGTTTGACTCTCTCTCAGGCACCCTATAAGCGGCCTGCCTGATAGGTCTTTGGGGTCCTGTATCCACCTGGTGCTGCACCAGGTGGGTGCTCCCTGGTTTTCCAGTGAACATGTCCCCAAATTTCTGCAATACTGCTCGGATTTCTCGAACCTGGGTAGGAGATAGCTGCTGGGACATTGCTACCCCTTCCACCGAGGTGTCAGCCCGAGCCTCACTGCAGAGATCAGTCACAAGATCTCTCTCAGACTCCTCCTGCAATCCACTGCAAATGCTCAGCACAAGGACCTCCCTATCATGGTAAGGTTTCATCATGTTAACATGGTACAATTTGTACCCCTGCCGTCTGCCTAGCACTTCCACCATGTAGTTAACATCACATACCTTTCTAACCACCTTGTAGGGTCCATCCCAAGCTGCTTGCAGCTTGTTGTGTCTGACAGGAATGAGAGCCGTCACCTGCTGCCATACAGCATACTCTCTAGCTCGAGCATTCCTGTCATACCACACCTTTTTCTGTTGTTGGGCTTCTGCCAGGTTCTCCTGGGCCAAGCCCATGAGTTCCCTGATCCTTCTCCTGAGGGTTAGGACGTATGTCACAACAGACTCCTTGTGAGACTCACACTCACCTTCCCACTCATCTCAAATTAAATCTAGAGGTCCCCTCACCCTATGCCCATACAGCAATTCAAAGGGTGAAAAACCTGTGGATTCCTGGGGAACCTCTCTGTAAGCAAACAACAGATGGGGCAAATATTTGTCCCACTCCCTCTTCAATTGATCTGCAAATGCCCATAGCATGGACTTGATTGTAGAGTTTAACCTCTCAACAAGACCATTAGTCTGGGGATGGTAGGGGGTAGTCTTCATATGCTTCACCCCACAGGACTTCCACAGACAAGCCAGCAGGTCTGACATAAAATTGGCACCTCTGTCAGACAGTATTTCCTTTGGGAAACTTACCCTGCTGAAAATCTCTAGCAAAGCATTTGCCATCTTCTCGGCCTGAATGGAGGACAAAGCCACTGCCTCAGGGTATCGTGCAGCATAATCTACAATCACTAGTATATACTTTTTCCCTGTGAAACTTGGGGTACTCAGAGGACCCACAATATCCATAGCTACCCTCTGAAATGGCTCCTCAATCACAGGCAAAGGCATCAAAGGAGCTCTCACCTTGTCTCTTGCCTTGCCTACCTTTTGGCACTGCTCTCAGGTCCTGCAGTACCGTGTTACATATCTGGAAATTCCAGGCCAATAGAAGTTTTGCATAATATGCCTCTTTGTACGTTTTATGCCTATATGACCTACAAAGGGAATATCATGGGCTATGGCTAGAAGCGCCAGGCGATAAGCTCTAGGCACTACCAACTGCTGTATTCTCTCACCTTCTAACCCTCCCTCAGGGGTCCACTCTCTGTATAGTAACCCTTTGTCCCAGTATGCAGATTCCCCCTTTCCTTGAGAATCAGATGCCTCCCTAGCTACCTGCCTCAGGCCTTGCAGTGTAGGGTCTGAGAGGTGAGCCTGTCTCAAGTCCCTCCCAGAGAAGCATATGAAGCTCCCCTTCCACAGGAAGTCTGGCATCCTCTGACAGCAGTGCCTCACTGTCAGCCTGGGTACTACTACTCACCTCTACCTTTGTAGTTACCCTGTCCAAGGGAACATCAGTACCCACAAGCAGCTGTGGCTCACATTCAGTGTCACTGCTACAACGTAGCTCACTCCCTGATGTAACCACCTTAGCAATCCTGGCTGCAAGTATGCAGTCTGTCTGGGTCTCCCCCAGGCTACCAGACCCACATGCTTGTATCCTAGCCTCACTGCATGTAACTGCATAAGTACATAGTACTGGCTCATCCAAATTCTTCCCTCTCAGGACATCTTCAGGATGGTAGTTCCATACCCCTGTTGTCTCAAGACAACCCACTGTTGGCATTTTGTCTTTCCCACTTACTGGCTCCCTCACCTTTGGTTCTCCACCTTGCCTCCATGGACATCTCTATGCCACATGGCCTCACTGGTTGAATTCATAACATTTAACCCTAGCTCCTGGGCATATATCTGGACTAGTGGCTTCCCCTGCTACTGGCATATTCTGTTGGGGCAGTCTGTGCTGACCACCATGGGTTCCTTTAGTCCCATGAGCAGTACTGGGGGTCCCTTTCCTGTGCAGGGCTGACCTGCATGCTAGGTATAGGTCTTCCTTCTTCCCCAACTCCACTGAAGTAGCACACTGTCTATCAGCTAACCAGATTCTCATGTCCTCAGGCAAAGTGCTAAGGGCTTGTTCCCTTACTACAAGGTCTGCCAGCCCTTCAAAAGTGGTGACCTGACATCCACTCACCCAGCTATGAAAATAAGTGCTCAGTTCAGAAACATATTCACATACATTTTCATGTGCCTTGCGTTTATGCTCACAAAACTTTTTCCTATACATTTCAGGTATTAACACAAAACATTCTAATAAATGCCTTTTTACAGCAGTATAATCAAAACAGTCAGTGTCATGCATTTTTGCTAAAGAAGTTACAGCTTTACCGTGGGGTAAGGAGGTCAGGAACCGTACCCAGAGCCCTTGGTCAACTTCATACTGTTTACATGCCCGCTCAAACATATGAATGAAGCTATCAAAATTATCCCCCTCTTTCAACTGTGGAAGAAATTTACTAACCTTTTGTGCTTCTAGGGTCCAGTTACTCCCTCCCCCATTACCTCCATGACTCTGGTGAAGAGTCACCATTTCCCTCTCATGCCTCCTCTGCCATAAATTTTTCTCAGCTTGTAGACTCCTCATTTTCTCGGCTGCTTCTAGTTCCATCCGTCTGGCCTCCAACTCAAGTCTCTTTAGCTCAAGCTGGATTTTTAAGTCCACTGCAGAAAGGTTGAGCTGTCCATTCTCCAAGGATATTGTATCTCCATTGTCAGTCTGATTGTCCAGCAGGCTGCTGTTTTCTGATGCAGCTGTAACCAAGGCTGTAATCAGGTCTGCTTTAGTCAGGTTTCCATGCACCAGTCCCCTAGCCTGGCACATCTCCACTAGCTGGCTCCTTGTCAGCTTTCCATACTCTTCTGTTGACATGCTTCCTGCTCACCCTGACTAACACTAAGCTAACAAATAAATAAAACAATTGTGATCTGAACTCTGAGTATACACTGCATGGCTGTTTTAGAGTACAAACCACTTTTAGAGATCACTGTACATAAGTTACAGGAATTCGCTCTACCCCACACCACTACAAGCCAATTAGTATGTGAAGTAGATCCTACCACTGCCAAACACTTGTGATGACCATGCCCTGGCCCAGCAATCAAGGAACCTCAATCCTCACCACTAACACGTGGGAGGTTGTCTCCGAGAAGAGAAAAGGATAATTAATACACACAGTAAAGTACAATTTCCCTTAAGTGCACACAGAGTTCACAGTCAGTCTGGGGCTGGTTGCTCCTTTGCTCACCAGGTCCCCAATAAGACTCCCCAATGGCACAGCTATAGGGTCCAGGTCTCAGCCTAGCTGGGCAAGCTAAAACCTCCAGTACCCTCTCTGTCCAACCAGTGCTTCGTGTCCCTGCCAAGTAGCTGACACACCACACACACAATTTGAGAAGAGGTTATACAACCACACAGACACTCCTGGGAAAGGCTGACACAGATTCTCCAGTTGTGCCCCTTTACCCAGACCATACGGTAGTAATTACTGCCACCACCCAGCTAATAATATCAGCTACTAAAAGGCCCTTAAAATAAATTATTACTGTGCAATATTATAATCCAATGGTAGTATGGCTAACAGTCAAGGCTTATTGGAAGGGCTTAGACAGTTGTTGTTGTTGTTTGTCTTTCGGCTTTTCCTGGTAAGGGGTCGCCACAGCGGAATTCCGGTCCGCTAATGATTGGCAGTAGATTTTTCCAAAATGCTGAGGTGCTAGCTCGAAGCCCAACCTTCAATGAAGGCATGCCATTTACGCATGCATGTCTTTTGAACGCTACCCAACTGCGGGGAAGACATGCAGACTCCATACAGAAGGCACTCCCAAGCCCAGCCGAGAATCGAATGGGAGAACCTCTTGCTGTGAGGTAACACTGCTACCACTGTACCACCACGGCAAGTGGAAGGGTTAGACAGTAAACTCTATAAATATATAAAGTACTCTAAAGCATAATTTATCTCTACATAAACCAGCCACAGGTGCAAGGTTTTTTTTTTAATATTTAGTAATAAATAATTAAAACACAAGACAAAACTACTGCACCACAGAGATATCTAAGAGTTCAGAGATCACAGTAGGACAGGTCTGATTTCAAAGAAAAATACCTAATTAATCTTTACTAGCTTTAACTATTCCTACAAGAAATCACAGTGCTAGAAACTTACATGTGAGCTTAGGCAGAGTGCCAAGTTAGATAACCAAGATCAAAATGCTACAAATCTCTTGCTGAACAATAGTTTTTAAAACTCTAACCAACAGCTCTGCTGAGGCCCTCCCAAATTACATCATTTTGACACTTAGGTTTTTTCAGGCCACAAACTGTATTATTTAGCAATCTAACACCTGCTCAGAAACTTACAACAATACAAGGCATTTCACATATACACTCTAGCAGAAACTAGAGCAATAAAGCACCTTCCATATGTAAATTCTGGTCATAAATTTTACCCTTACAACAATGGGCATGAAATCTTCATCCAGATGCACTGGAGCCTAATTCTAACGTGAGAAGGTCACAGCATGCTTCACTGGGCCAGTAGAGTGCAATGTTGTCACATATTTTGCAGTTCCACATTTCACAGTATTCTTTTGCAGTCAAGAAAATATGCCTGTATTTTACATTTATTTACAAATGCCAGAATTATATATCAAATTCTATTTGACTAGGCTGGCAGCCTTTGCCCATCTCTCCCCTATCATCACATAAGTGTCATAGGCAACTTCATCTAGAACACATTTTTCTTGAAAATATTTCCAGCTTGCAACCAAGGGGTCTAATGCTAATTGTTTCCAATAATATAATTCATGACACTCACAGAAATTTACTCACTAAAGGTGTCCAAATCCCCTACAAAATGAGAAGATCTTATTGGGAGTAAATCCCCACTCCTGTCTCCCATACTGTTTTTATGAAAAAGCAAATGAACTGATGATGTTAAAGAAAAGAGTATCTTAAAAGGCACTATGCTGTTGCCAGTCTCTCCACATACAGTCTTCAAAAGTCCTGTACCTATCACCAATTTGGTCTTTGCAAACATCAGTCCAAATAACTGCTTTGCCTGGGTTAAATAAATCTCTGAAAATTTTAAATCTGACCGTTAATGAGTACAGCTCAAAGTCTAGAAAAAAACTATTCCCTCTTGAGAAAGGAAGTATTAGTTCTTCACATACAAGACTAGGATGATTCCCTGTCCAAATGAATTCCCTAACCCACACCTTCAACTTGCACCTAAAGTTATTAGTCTGGTATCTCTGAATATTTTAATTGGTAATGATAGTGTTGAATTTACTTTCAACCTAGCTTGAATATCTGTATATAAGAGGGTCAACATCTGGATCAGGTTATGTGAAAAAAACATATGGGACGCATATAAAAGCAAGGTGAGAAAATAACATGAAATGGCATGAACCTTTTGGATCATGTCCAGACAGAAAAAATTCCATTTCGTGTAGGTAAACTTTTGCCTTTGCTGAAATCCCATTGTATGTATCCCTAAGAGTGACTTGTAAACTGTGTTTAACTGGGTTCCCTCAGTTTGTAACTCCATTCTTGCTTCGCAGAAAAGGATAAACATCACAAAGCTGAGGAGAAGGGAATAATTTACCATTACGAATTCTGTTTTGTCTGAATTAATAATTTACCATCACAAATTCTGTTTTGTCTGAATTAATCATATACCCTGGGAGGGATCCAAATCAGTGCAGAATCTGCTTAAATGGGCGATTTGTGAATATTTTGCCCTATTTGATACCCTGCCACTGAGGTTGTCTTAACTAATGGTTGCCAATGTTTCCACATGTAGATCAAATAAGAGGGACAGAGGACAGCCCTGTGTGGTACCCCTGAATATTTTAATTGGTGATGATGGAGTTGAAAACCTAGCTTGAGTATATGTATACAAGACGGTCAAATTCAGGATCAGATTATGTGGAAAACTATATGCCCTTAGCAATCCTATAAGTAAACCCACAGCACTCTACTAAATGCTTTTTCAGCATCTAAACTAGCCAATTTTTGATACATTGAAGCATGCTCTAATACCATCAGAGCTCTAATGATATTAACAAATGTAATCTCTCCCACCACAAAGCCAGTCTGATCCAAGTAAATCAGTTCAGGAAGGACCCCTTCCAGCCTCTTAGTTATAATAGCCATAAACAGTTTACAGTCATGATTTAAAATAGACATAGGTCTGTAAGAAGATGGAAGACTTGGCTCCTTACCTGGTTTGCATATTAACACAAAAATTGCATTTTTCCAGGAACTGGGGTAGGGGGGCAAACCTTGTAAATTACCATTGGCCAGTAAGGAAAAGTTACTTAGGAAGCTGCCTCCTGGCTTTAAATACATTTCTGTGTGCAGTCCATCTGTTTCAGGTGTTTTACCAGTATCCCTATTTTTAGGACATCCAATATTTTTTGGGGTTTAATAGGGGCTGTAAGGTTAAGTGTTGCTTGTTGAGTCAAGACAGATTAAGATAATACACTAAGAAAGTCCTTTATCTCAGTTAATGAAGCCAGAGACTCTGGTTCACCTGAGTTGTTGTGTCCTTCAGATTTTCCCGGTTAGGGGTTGCCACAGCAGAACTCCGGTCCGCTAATGATTGGCAGTTGATTTTTACGTACCGAGTTGCCAGCCCTGACGCGCAACCTTCAACGAAGGTACGCCCATTCACGCATGTCTCTACACAGAAGACGCTGTAGCTGAGAGTCGAACCAGACAGCATCTTACTGTGAGGCGACAATGCTACCGCAGCACCACCACCGCGGATCCCTGAATATTGCTCAGAAAAGCATTTACTTAAAATCAGGTTAATTGCATTAGGAGTGGTGAACAATAAATCCCATTCCAGGGTCTTTTATCTGAAGCAAAACTCTTGAAGATGCTTGACAGTAGAGGTGAAGGACTAAGTGTTTGCAGCTTGTTGAGATAAATCAAAATTCTTACATTTCTTAATTTGAAAAGCAGAATGTGCTTGTATAGCTTTAAGTTCAAAATATTGGTTTACCTCTTTCATAAGGTTCCTCATCTTAGATACTGCCCCAGGGGCATTTCTGTATACTTGTTCTTGAGCTGCCAGTAGCTTATCTTGCAGAGAGCTGATGACAGCCTTTCTGCACACCAAGAGTATACTAGTATGTAGTTTAATATATCCTGTTAAATGTTGTGTCTTTCAGCTTTTCCCGGTTAGGGGTCGCCACAGCGGAAAGTCCGGTCCGCTAATGATTGGCAGTAGATTTTTACGTGCAGAGTTGCCAGCTCTGACGCACAACCTTCAAGGAAGGTACGCCCATTCACGCATGTCTCCACACAGAAGATGCTGTAGCTGAGAATCGAACAGGACAACATCTTACTGTGAGGCGACAACACTACCGCAGCACCACCACTGCAGTAGTTTAATATATCCTGTTAAATAAGTTGTAAAATTATCCAAATTCCTCCCCACATTGTCGTTATCCAATGTGCCAAGACTCTGCCTTAAGCCAAACTTGCTGCTTGATATGGTATTAAAGGCTTGTCTCCCATATTGCTTGAGATTAATCATCCAATATACATTCAGGGTTAAAACTGGTATTTTCAAGTGTAATTTCAGAGATTCATGGTCTGAGAGAAACAATGGAGACAGTCATAGATTCAGTCAGATGAGCATGCTCTTTTCAAAAAAATTTTCTATCTGGTCTAGAAAAAGAGTGGAATCTGTGAGAGTAGTAGGTATAGGTATTTAATGGCTATTCCAACCATGGATGAGTGTTATACATCCCAAATAATTTGGAGGGTGTTTCCAGCAACATCCCCCTCTTTGTATATTTCTCATGTCACAGCCCTTAAGGCCAAACAAAATGCCAGACACACTTGTCATTGGTGATTCCATAGTCAGACACACTGACGTCCCGCTCACCAGACTGAGTAAGGAGAAGGTCACAGTAAGCTGCCTGTCGGGCGCTAGAATCCGCCACATAATGCAAGCACTCAGGTCTCTCAACAGCAGGTACAAGTACGACTCAGTCATTGTCCACACTGGTGTCAACGACCTGAGACGTACCTCCTTGGACTACATGAAAAGGGACATCGAGGAGCTCTCTGATTATGTAGCCCAGGCAGGTATGACCCTGACCTTGAGCAGTATCCTACCTTCACCTAGAATGATGCCACAATACAGTGATAAGATGATCAGCTTTAATAATTGGCTTAAATTCTGGTGTCATTCAAAGGGGATCCAATGTCTGTCTGCCTGGGATGACATGCTGGACAAGCCACGCTGCTTCGCAAGGGACGGCTTGTACCTGTCACCCCTGGGCTTCCGGATATTGGCAAAGGCTCTTGCCACCCCCATAGTGCCTTTTTTAGGCAAGGCTCAAATTCTAAACCTACCACCCTAGAACACCAAAAGGAAAAAAACTAAGGGTAATGCTGCTCAATGCCAGAAGTCTCAATCTCAAGATGCACGCACTCGAGGCCCTTCTCAATATGGAGAACATCGATATCTGTGCTGTGACAGAAACCTGGTTCAAGGCTCCTGAGAGCACCCCAGCACTAACAGGTTTCACCTCATATCATGCGTTCCGGCCCCAAAATCCGGACAACACCAAGAAAGGAGGGGGGGGTGTCCATATTCATAAAGGACACCCACACCTCAAGGTTGGTGGCAACGCACGATGCATCGGAGACCATCCAGGTGCAATTAACCATAGGCAAGACTGCTCTGCAATTTGTAGCATGTTACAGGCCACCCTCTCAAACTCAGGAACCTCACATGGCCTTCCTGAAAACATTGGAGGGGATAAATGTATCTCCAAACACCATCATACTACGTGACTTCAACTACCCTAATATAGACTGGGAACACTACTCAAGCCCGAACACTCTAACCCAAAGATTCCTGGAGTTCATAAACTCAAATGCCATGGAACAACTAGTCACCATCCCCACAAGAGGAGAAAACATACTTGATCTCATCATCACGAACATGGGATCAAAATGTTCAACACCGAAGTATACCCCTCACTGGTGAGATCAGATCATAAACTAATCTCGCTGGAGGTCCTCATCCCGCCCCACCTGAAACAAAAAGACTACAGTGAAAACCTTCTCAAAGGCCGATTGCACACTTCTAAAACTAGTGTGGTCTCCTTTAAGGCCCCTGAGCCAGTGGTAAACATTACTCAAACCGCTGAATCACTTACAAATGCCTTCTACCAGCACCTACAGGACTGCATGGATCAGGCAATCCCAAACAAAACTAAGACTCTCTGTACCAAAGGCAAGCGTCCAGTCTGGTGGACCCCAGCCATAAACAAGCTCTACAACAAAAGGAGGAAGCTACTACAAGATAGAGCAAAATCCTTGAAAGGTAAGACACCTTTGATCATTATAAGTAAAAACTAAGAGCTCTCATAAAATCATCCAAGGCAAATTTTGAGAGAAAAATCGCCAAGGACTCTAAAGACAATCATAAGGCCTTCTTTAGCTATGTTAGAAACCTAGGAGGAAACTCCCAGATATGCTCAGAATTAGTTCAAAATGATGTGAAAATTACTGAACCTACACACATTGCTAACATACTGGCTGACAGGTTCAGTGCAAACTTCTCTCCCCCCCCAAAAGGAGAGATATCTACTCCAGAGGATTGTAGCCCCCAAACATCTCCAACGCCCAGGTGAGAACTGCCCTCACTAAGGCAAAAAACACAGCATCCATGGGACCGGATAGTGTCCCCGGCTGTGTGCTTCATGAACTCAATGAGGAATTAAACCCACAGTTAGGACAGCTGTTTAATCTTAGCCTCACCTCAGGATACGTACCCAAGGAGTGGCGCACGGCGACTGTGGTCCCACTTCATAAGGGCGGTGCCTCCACAGACCCTGGAAATTACTGCCCCATTAGCTTGACAAGCCTTATCTGCAAAGCCATGGAGAGGATCATAATGGAACTCATAAATAAAGACATAGGGAACTTGCAGACTTTGGATCCAACCCAGTTTGGCTTTGTCAAAGGCAGATCCTGCCTCTTAAACTTGGTTGACTTTTTCGAGACAGTCACCAAGGCCATTGATGAGGAAAGGCAGTCCATACAGCCTACCTCGACCTGGCAAAGGCCTTCGACACAATACCCCACTCAGGTATCATCGAAAAATTCATCAGCTTGAATGTAAACCCATACATCACAAGATGGGTTGCAAACTGGCTAAGTGACAGAACCCACAGGGTCAGAGTTGCTGGAGCCATGTCAGACTCAAAGCCTGTCACAAGTGGTGTCCCACAGGGCTCAGTCCTGGGTCCACTCTTGTTCGGCATCTACTTTTCTGAAGTACAAGCAAACACAGGAGGGTTATGGCTGACAAAGTTTGCAGATGACTGCAAACTGGGCCATAGTCGAAAACACATCTGACACAGATATCCTCCAGAAGGGCCTCACAGAAACGGATAACTGGTGCCAGAGCCATGGCCTGAAGTTAAACACAAAAAAATGCATAGTCATACCCTTCGGGAAAAACAAGGTTACCCCTAGCTACCATATAGGTGGCAATCCACTGAGCACAGAAAAAGTCATCAGGGATCTGGGGACCCAAGTTGACAGTAGCCTTTCGTTTGACACTCATGTTGCTAAAGTAGTTAGGAAAACCTACTATATCGCCCACCTGATCATGAAGGGATTCACATCTAGATCAAGGGAGGTCATCGTCCCCCTGTACTCATCACTCATTAGACCTATGATTGAGTACAATGCCCCATTCGAATGTATCTGACCAGACACCTGCTGCAGCTTGAAAGGCCCCAAAAGTTCCTCACCAAAAGGATAAAGGGTCTCAAAAATATGTCTTATGCTGCCCGACTGAAAGAACTCCAGCTCTATTCAGTCTCATACCGCTTGCTCAGAGGTGACCTGTGCCTGACATATAAGGCCATGTCAAACCCAGATTTGATGAATATGCTTCACCTCAAAAATCTAGATCCCTCAGAACCACAAGGCGGGAGACTTAAACCTTGACACGGTTATAAATAGAACGTGCTGGAGGGACAGATTCATCACCCAGAGACTCCCTATGCTGTGGAACAAAATCCCGGTACATGTGAGGCAGAGCACCTCGCTGGCCTTGTTCAAGAGGAATCTTGACCAATGGATGGGAGATCGCAGATATACCCCAGGGATTACTTCAGTGTCACTGC
This sequence comes from Protopterus annectens, assembly GCF_019279795.1. NCBI lineage: Eukaryota > Metazoa > Chordata > Ceratodontiformes > Protopteridae > Protopterus > Protopterus annectens. Next base: position 1,821,089,111 of record NC_056735.1, read on the forward strand.
TTGACAGAGGCACAGAAAAATGATAGGCATAGTTTTTATTCAAACTAAAGGGGTGGCGAAAGCCACATAACTATGGGCTAGGCTTATAAATGCCCTTGGGCAGATAGCCTAGTATGAACCTATGAACCAATGAACCTATGTGATCCCCCAATGAGACTTCCTCCGCGAAGAGTGTCTAGTTCCAGTCTCCTCCTTACAATGTTAAACCTTCTTAGACTTCCATCCAGGTTCTAACTTAGCCAACCAAGATGTTGAAATCCCTGGGGGGGGGGGGGTATACAACTATCTAGTGTTAACATAATTCTGCAATACTGCTCCTTAACCAATATAAACTTGCTTTCCTCAGTGGCTATTATATCAATGATTTGGAACATAATACTTCCCCTCCAAAGCAGGGCACCCCCTCTTTCTACCCCCAGGGTAGGAGGAAAATTACCCTGGCTACAACCTATTAGCAACTCCTGATACTCAACATCAGTGTGGTGGGTCTCTTGTAGCATTAAAAAATGGGGCCTGAGACAAACAATCAACTGGAAAATGGCCCTTCTCCTTGTAGGGCTAACAAGCCTTTTTACATTCCACATTAAAATCTTTTGATCAGGAGGATCCTTTTTCTTGTTTCTAGAGTGAAGGGACATCAACTACACAAACATTTCTCACAAAGTAACAACTGCTCATTTTTTATCTCAACTTCAAATCAGGAACTACCTGAGAAGATTTGTAATGTAGGGGAGTTAATAACAGCTGTCAGATTCGACATCCAACATCTTAAAGATTGCGACAGTAAATCTGCCCCAGGATGCCTTATTTGATGGTATGAAATATTCTGTCCTTATATTTATTTATTTATTTATTTTACATTTGTTGACCGGGCTAGTCAAACTGGATACATGTCCATTTTCAGTAGAAGCCTGGGGAGAAAAGCTCCAAGACACTTACAAAATACAATAAAGAAGGAAATAACAGTAAAGATGCATTCAAAATACACTATAAAAAGTAGTAGTACAAATAAATTGTAGTTAGAGCTAAAAATATATATATTTTTTTTTTCAAAAAAAAATAGCAAATAGTTGAACATTGTTAGAGAAATACTAACTACCATACTCCGGCTGTTCATAGCAAGAACAGTAAACATCAAGGATAATATTAATGAGAGGATGTTATATACATATATTTATGAAATTCATTAGCAGTTTCATGGTAAAAGGAAACTATAAGGGTTAGACTATAATGTATGGTAGTTATTGGTGGAAGTAAGAAAGTTAGTCAGGATTAGTGCAGGAACATAACCAGTGTGTATTGAGGTATAGTTTGAGTTTATTTTTAAAAAGTGTAAGATAAGACAGTTGTGAGTTCAGTGGGTAGTAAATTCCATAGCTTTCCAACAGTATTAGAGAACAGGGATATAGTTTATCTTCCTTGTAAGTATGTTCTAAAGTGAGTACACAGATATCCTCATCCATTTCAGATATATCTTTTTTCACATTTTTTATTTTCTATCTGTACCTTTGTATGACCTATAAGCCTTGATGAGTATTCCTAGAGTGATATGTGTATATTATTCAGTTTTCTCCATTTCTTTTCAAGAAGTTCTGAAACAGGCCTGCCAATTTTGTGGTATTACCAACCTCTTCTGAAATTCCCATACTCTAAGCCCTATTACTATGAGTTTATATCTCATGCATTTGTAAAATACTAATGTCAGATGCTTATCACAATGTTTGATCCAGCAATCTTCTAAAACATCTTCGGTCTTATTGACCCTTCCCCTCTGCCAGGTGAAATATATCTAGTCTGTTATATCTGCCAATGTATCTATCTGTATATATATATATATATATATATATATATATATATATATATATATATATATATACACACACACACACACACACACACACACACACACACATACACACACGCACACACACACACACACACGCACACACACACACACACACATATCCCAGAAATATAATCATCCCTTAGAACCTATATGTTCATATGGGGCTGCTTCACTACCAAATATACCTTGACTAGGTCTAAACCTATCTGCGATATTTTCATGCCAGCCATCAAACACCATAGAGCTCCTTCATTACTGTTGTCATTCAGTATTGTGCTACATCAGGAAATCTCATCCCCCACTCCACATCCCTGATTCAGCAGTTGTGTTTGCATACGTTTAATTGCTGTCCTTAACACCTTACTACTACATATCACTTCATCAGTCTTGCTCACTTCTTCTGGATCACTTTTGCTTAAAGGGCAATGATGAAACTTGTTATATTTATAACACATTGGGTAACAAACAGTTGCTTACCAGCAGCACTTATTATTTATTTATTTGCTAAATGGGATACTCTGATTAAACTCATAAGAGCCCCATTTCAGAGGAGGACTAGGTAGAAAAAACACACGTTCCAATTAATTACAAATACAGTAGCATACAATTTTGTACATCAATGCAACATACATACTTGATATATATGACTATATTGAAACAGTAATTAATTTGGAAGAAACAGCACTTACAGTTAATGAGCATTTACATATACATGTGTGTTTACATATTTAAACCGGAAATTTAAGGAGTTAAGCACTGTTGAGAAAGTTACAAGTTAAAATGTGGAGTATTACTATTGTAATAGATTGAAGTTCAGTAAGTAGTAATGTGGTATACGTTAATGCAGGCAAAGTGTTTTGTTAGAGAGAAAAACGAAAAAGGCATAGTATAGTAGCATGAGGTAAATATAGTTTTAAGATATTAGAAGGAGATATTGGCATGTTCAAATATGTAATATTTGTAAGAGATAATGTTGAGTATTTAGGAATATTATAGAGGTACCATATTACCTATATATGTTGTTGCAGTTTAAGACAGCTACAGTTCCATGAAGATGCTATGTAGGATTGCAGTTGTTTACAGAACAGTTTAATAATGGATTTGGATTGTATTTATTGTGGAATAGATCCATAGTTCAGCAACAGACCCTGAGCAGAAGTAATCTGCAAACTAATTACTGGATATAGTTATCAGCAGTTGAAATCGATTTGTAGATCTTATTGGTCTAGTTAGTTTGTATATTTAAAACAAACATTGTAATGAGAGCCATTTATCTGATTTTTGTAAAATGATGTGAAGTATTTGGGTTGAGAAAGTCTTACACAGTTTTGGAGTTGTAGAGAGTTTAGCTTTTGCAAAGCAGTGCAATACATAATATGTTATGTTTGGGAATGTTTGTTGCTAGTGCAGGTATCGTATTGTAAGTTTTTCCAACTATTTTAATGTTGGTTGAAACTGATGGAGCATATAGTAGAATATGAATTAAGAGATTTAAGAGATTGAGTTAATTCTAATATTTCCATTCTTTCCTAAGCCCTTTATTTTAAAAATCATATTGTGTCATTTAAAATAATCCAGAAGTAATAATTTCAACTGAATTACAGTCTCCAAATATGTTACCTACTGGGTTGGCCATTTTCATGATGCATGCTTCTTTAACTGTCATTGTGGGTTGCATAATGTTGTTGTTGCCACTGTTGTCTTCCTATAAAGCATACATCCAGAAATGAGCCCCAGTCAAACTCCCACCTGACACTGTCCCCAAAGTGGGTCACGCCCGGATGGCCAGGAGCTTGGAGCCATACGTGAGAAGCCCGGTGAGGCTTGCCCACCCAGCCTGACTGGATAAGTGAAAAAATGATAAGAGTAGTGGTATTTCACCAGCGGCTGAAGCTTCCCACTTATTCTACACCTCTCACGTCTCCTCACAGTGCCAGACTAGAGTCTAGCTCAACAGGGTCTTTTTCCCCACTGATTCTGCCAAGCCCATTCCCTTGGCTGTGGTTTCACTAGATAGTAGCTAGACATTATAACCTAGCACTGTCAGTGTCCTCTCTGCTGCATTAAACCATGTCTCAGTGACAGCACAGGTGTCAGCATTCTTTATGGTGAAAAGAGCTTCTGAGGAGTGAGTTTTTTGTTTAGACCCCTAGCCTTGAGCAGTGGCACCTTTAGATTTTCCTGATTTTGATTTTTGTTGGAAGTACTTTCAGTTTGACATTGCCTTAAAAGGCACTATGGGGAGGATAATGTCTTAGCTAATATTCAAAGGCCTACAGGGAAGAGGTGCAGACCATCCCTGGCAAAGCAGCATGGTCTGCTGACCATCTCCTTCCATGCTGACAAATATTGCACCCCCTTAGAATGACAGCAGAAACTAAGCCAATTATTAAATCAGTCACCTTTTGTTTACATTGTGGCATCATCCTAGACGAAGGTAAAATGCTGCTTGGTGCTAGGCTCATAGCACCCTGGGACACATACTCCAAGAGCTCCACGATGTCTTTCTTTTATATAGTCTAAGGAGGTACATCTCAGGTCATTTATGCCCACATGGACTATGAGTCATACTGGTACTTACAGTCAGTCCAATGACCTGAGTGTGTGCGTAATGTGGCGGATCCTGGCCCCTGAAAAGCAACTGACTGTAACTTTCTCCGTACTCAGCCTGGTGAGAGGGACATCAATGTGTCTGATGATGGAGTCTTCAATGACCAGAATGTTGTATTGTGTGGTGGCTTGCCTTATGGGCTTAGAAGTACAGGCTCTGTGAGATGTGGCTGTATGTGTTGATGTGGGTGTTGTTTTAAAAGAGTGCATTCAGGGCTGCTGAGGGTATTTGTTATGTGTACTTTTTCTAGAAGGTCTTTAGGGTTTAAGTTGGTTACATTTAAGTACCTCAGCATATGTGGTTCTATATGTCTCATCTGAATTGTGTGATGGGTGCAGTGTGTGTGTACAACTGACAACCTAATTGACATTAGGAGTGCTTTTATGTGAGAGCTCTGCCTCCAGTAACATTATGCAAATACATCTCTCACATACCATATCAGTTTGTTTGAGAATTAAGTGGATGTCAGTAAACATGAGGCAATTTCTGCATTGCCTTAGGATGCCCATATCCACCAAGCTGGTAACGGAGATAGTGAGAAAGTTCATGTGCATAGCAACAGACCCTTTTTTATTGATTAAACTGTTGGAGTGAGAATATAAAGTAATGTCAGGAGTATCTGGTTTGCAACTCTGGGGGCAGTTCTTCTCTCTGCAAACTAGTTGTCATGTGTGCAGCTAGGTACTAGTGAAATTTCAGTGGTGCTTTTACAGGAAAAATCTCAACTCAAGGTGTCTGTGGCTATACACAGCACTGCTAAACACTTGAGGGGGAACTAATAAAAGTACAGCCTGGTGGTTTATGGATAAAGCATTTTGGCAGATATTCTGAAGTAAGAAACAAATCAAGCAGTACTTACTGTAAAAAAAAATAAAAATAATGAGCTTGTCAAGAATCACGAAAAGAGGTGAGTCACCTGAATTACTACTACCTGACTACTACTAGTTTTGGTCTCACCACAGCTTCACTGGGATACAATGCTCCTTTGCTTCTTCTCTCACGAGAAGCAAAATAGTAACACTAATCATAAAATGAGAATTAGGCCACAGACTGTTTGGTGATCCACAGTCTTTTCCCAAATGATGTAAGGGTCTGTAGACTTGTTGTAGACTTTTCCCGGTAGGTGCATTGAATAGCAACCAGACCAATCAGGAAGGTCAAGCACAAACACTCACTTCCCAACCAGAAAGAGTTAGGAATCTATGCACTCTGCTTCTTCTCTCACCAGGAGCAAAATATAAGTACAAATTCCAAACTGGCACATATGAAGCAGTTATTAGGCTTTACTGTGATCAACAGTCATGCCTGAATGTTACGGGGTTTTCTCACACACAATCCATGCATCTCTTTGCTGGAGGGACATTTTTCCTCTTGCTTTCTTCCTCTGGCCCAAATCTTCTTCACCAGATTGTCTTCCCTATTCCTGCACGTGCCAAAACCACCATAATCTTTGACTTTTTCTGTAGCTAGAGCTACTTGGGTGTCTACTGTAATATCCTTATCTCTTCATCTGAACCACAGTGTGCAATATACCACCTGTCTCAAGCACTTTCTCAGAGATTTGGAACTGACTCAAACAGAATAAAATCTCAAGTAATAGACAAAAATCTTCTGCACTGGTATTTGGTACTCCACACAGACTCTCATGTCTAACAGCCCAACTATAACAGATCAATATGAGACAAAACTCCTCAATATCACCCAGCAAAGATATTTTGGCGTTATGCTTGGCCAAAGTCTCTCCTTTATCAATCATACTCAACAAAGAGGTGATAAACTACTGACATAGCTAAAGACAACATTTAAATTGTCCCAACTTCTTACTAGTGAAGCTTAATCAGCCATTGACAAAAATGTGCTTATTCCCAGACTAGAGTATGCAGTGCTTTTAACAACATGACAATCCCCACAAAATATTTCACCATATAAAACTTCAGAAAACAAGATTCTGAAATGTATTTATTTCTCATACATAGGTTCATAGTTTCATTGGCAAGTACTAGACAGTTAGTCTGCAAACCATTACAAGCCTAACCAAAAACCCATATTCAAAAGTTCAATCCAGTCTAAGGGAGAGCAATTCAATATAGACAAGAGGAGAATATGAGGCTGCCCATACAATTATTGGAAAGGGTGATACTGTGCTTGACATGTTGCAGAAATTTATACCAGAGGCAGGTATTTATTCTGATTTGAATCTATCATACCAGCGTATCTTATGTATCTTTTGATGAAGGTTTAGTTCATTAACTCATGTTTAAGGAACCATTTGTTCCGTGAAGAAACAGAATGTCAAAGATAGTCAGATCCTTTATGGCTGGAAAGGCTAAACATAGATCCCCAATGAGGAGTCCATAATAAAATAAGTACAGATAGAGAGAGAGTTGTTAGTCTGCCTAATAACTAAGATTTTTGAAGTCACTGATCATATTAGTTAGGAAACTCTGAAGTCTCTCAAGTCGAGTGATAAATTTAGACAAATACATGTCAAAATGGCCATTATTATTCAGTAATGGTCCTGATGAGATATGAGCAACTAAGACTTATATGAATCTAGAGGAGATGCCATTAGAAATTCATTGGGTCACCTAAGTACTGTGGAGACAATGATGATCAAAATATAAGGAGTTGTCATAAAAGTGTCTTGATCTCTAAGTCTGATTGGAGGAGTTTATCACTTGTATGATATGCGAAAATGTTTTCTTCACCAAAATCAAATGTACTACATTTCTTACATTTAATTTGAGCCATTGTTCTTGCACCAATTATTAACATGGTTTAATCCATGTTGAAATAATTGTGATTATGTGGAAGTTTGAATAACAACTTTGAGTTTATAATCATCAGCAAACCTTGGCTAGGAGTGTTGGCCTGAAGGTCAGAGAAATAGATACCAAAAAGGAGAGGACCCAACACTGAGGCATCACTAAGTCCTATGGTATACCACTATATTTTTTTCTTTCAGAAATGGAACAGTGCATCACTGTACTATCATGTTCAAAGCCAAATGACTTCCATTGGAAGCTAGAGCTGTCTCTTCTAATTTCACTTACTTATAAACTCATAAATAAAAGCTACTCCGCACCCCTAAAGAATACATTGCTACTCAGACAGACCCCAATCTTAAGAAGTCAGAAGTCAAATGAATTATACTTACAAGAGATCATCTTACACTTGCCCACCACCAAAACAACATTTTTCAAACAGCACATGCTCCTTGGCAATATCCAAAATGCAAAGGACCTTAAATCTCTCCACCCACGGTTAAAAACGTACCTCAGGGATGAGTATAAATGCAAATGTTCCAAAGATCAAGGCCAAACGTACCTAAGAGATGCGTATAAATGCAAATGCTTCAAAGATCCAGGCTAAGTTGCCCATCTCTTTCTTAATTCTAGTGTTATATTATCTTCACCATGCAACAGGCAAAATAATTAAGCTGATTTAATCCTCTTGGTGTTTGCACTATTAGAGTAAACAGTGTATGTAATATTTATAATATGTTACAAATGTATTGCACATAATCATTATTTAGGTTGTCTGTATTTTATATATATATATATATATATATATATCTGTGTGTGTGTGTGTGTGTGTATATATATATATATATATATATATATATATATATATATGTGTGTATATATATATATATATATATATATATATATATATATATATATATATATATATATGCATATATAAACACACACATTTTATCATGTCTGTATTTACCTGCATCTTGGATATTAAATGGCTTTCTGCATTTATGGGTTGGGTCATGCCGGAAACTAGTCCCAGGACTACCCCACCAACCTGATTAACAAAATAACTAACTAACTAAATAAACCATGTTCCCTAGACAGATGAGAGCTATAATGGCATGATGCATCTCTGTGTCATTCAAAATGCAACTTCAGTCTTTATCAAAGCCAAGCCACTGGACTGTCCATTAGTTTTACAGCCATTTAATTTCAAAATCGCCATCCAGAAATAACTCTAGTACAACAAGTGGCCATTAAAAACAATGAAGCACCACTGATTTGGATAGAGTTTATTTTGCAGAACATTTAAAAGAAATAAGACTCAAACAATTTAAAGACATAAGCAATAATGATCATTTTTTAACAATTTAACAAACAGGTGAATTTTAAATAAACAACCTAATGCTGTCTTTTTCATTCTTCCTAACCAAAGGGTTTGGATCTGATCCTTGGATCCAGCTTGGCTGCATACACTAGACTTCGGATCCAGCTCTCGAGCTCCTCTCTCTACCCATAATGCCCTATACCATCCCCAGTATCTCAGATCTCATTTACCTCCGTCATGGTTAGATGTAGGTTCCCCTCTTGAGTTGTAAGTGACTGCTTTTTGTATAACTTCTTTCTCAGTAATCTCTTTCTTGTTATATCCTTTCTACTTCTTTTCTCCACCCTCTTAGTTTTCATTAAGCATTAGGAGTTAGTGTCTTCTTGTCTCCTGTATCACTTTCTCTTCTACTTTGCTAATCCTTTCGTACCCTTGTTGGTAAATTTTCTGTACCTGTTATGGTATTTCTAACATACCATAGCTAGTATTTCTGTTTCCTTCATTTATCTGGGTGTTTTTTCTTGTGTGGCTTACTCTGTCATCATTTTTTCTCTGCTATGTCAGAGAAACCATCAGAGTTTAAGAAATGCACTTCTTGTGGGCATAAGATCCCCAGTTCGGATGCCCACAAGAGGTGCGTTTATTGCTTAGGAACTGATAAACTCAATATGGCCTTTTTGTTTGCTTGATATTTAACCCTAGGGCATTAGCAATAAGGTTATTATTATTACCTGCTTCTTCTGGTGCTCAAACCCCCATCAAATTAGTAAAGTCTGTTTTTTTCAGAAACCAAAAAGAGGTCACCAGTGAAGTCTCCTAGGGATTCATTGAAGCCATTGGAGAAAATCCGAAAAATTTCGGACCTGACAGTTTCAGATAATAAACCTGGGAGCCTTCCCTTGGATCTTAAATGCTTTTTGGATCCTACAGTATCAGCTCCGATAGTAATCGCTCCACTCCCTTCTACCTTCTCATTGGATCCCAAAGCCTCGGATCTGAGAGAACTAGCTCTGCAGACAGAACCCGTACTCCGAAGTATACCATTAAGCCAGTATCACCTTCACTTACCAGGCCAAATTTTCCAGACTCTGAAGAAACACTCCAGACCCTCATCCACAGCATCTTCCAGGTCTTCTAGGAGTTTGTCAGAGGCAGATGTGGAAAGGATGATGTGTAAATTTCTCATGGCTCAGATCCAGATGACGTTACTGCCATCTCCGTCCCATCCTGGATCCATGAGTGCACCTACTAAGTCCATTCTCTTTCCTTCTCCAGTCCAACCAGTGATTTTTTTGAGTCCCAGTATATGAGATCCTGAAGAGGTTTGGCATCTGAGGAAAATGTCTTCAACAACGATGGTTTTCCTGACTGGTTCTGCTCCCATACCCTCGGATCAGAGCAGGTCTTGGATCTGAGATGTTGGTGTCGGATCTGAGGGGTTGGGTTCGGCTCCAGTTTTGTCAGATCCATCCTTTCTTCTCAGAGCCTCACCCCTGGACAGCTTGGATCCATTTCTCCCCTTGAGGTTCGTATCTGGGGTGGCCCTGGCCTACCTTCTTTGGAGGCATCAGCTCTGAGGAAGGAAGTGTTTTTTTTTCTGTTCCTTCAGCTTTCATGGTGCTAGAAAGGGCTCTCTCTCTTCACAGAGAACTGTCTTTTCTTGTCTTGGATCCTACCCCTGTACCCTCTTTGATTCTGAGCTCTGAGCCCATCAGAACTATCCCACAAGGACAGCCAGTTCCAGGAAGTCTCCATACAGTTCCTTTAGAGGAATTCCCCCTTCTAATACCTCCCCCAAACATCTCACAGAAGAGGATCCTCGGAAGAGGATGTGTAAGAGGATAAGAGGAGACACATAGACTCCCCCATGGGGTCTCACAAAGAAGACACTAATTTTGATGAGGGAGAGGGATCCCCCAGATCACCACCTGATGACATCTCCTTTGGAGATATCCTCAAGATCCTCAAACAAAAGGGTGGTTAGTCTTCCCTCTCTCCTTCTACTGAAGAATCAGTTTCTGGAGGCCTTTGGTTCTGGACCATCTAAGTCTTGCGTAACCCCACCCTCCCAGCAGATGAACTGATTGACTTGGTTTCCCACCAGGCTTGGAAGGAACTGGACACTGTCGAACCTATCCCCAAGAGCCTGGACAAATTTCTGGTGCCTTCTGCTGATAGACCCTACTGAAGCAAGGGAATCCCGGTTGATGCTGTGGTGGTAGTGGCAGCCACCAAGAAGGAGCTAGCTGAGCACAGCTCTTCTGTCCATCCACCAAACCGGGAGTCCAGAGCGATGGACAGATTTAGAAAGTGAGTGTTTGTCTCAGCTACTTTCGCTATGAGGTCTCTAAACTACTTGGTACATTTCACTTAGCTACAGAAAGATTTGACTAAGGAGTTATCAAATACTGTCTTGGAGTCCATGTCTTTTGAGGATTTCAGAAAAACTTCCTCTCAACTAGCCACTCTGCTGTCCATTGCAAATGCGTCAATGAGGCTAATCTCCCATGCGTTGTGGAAGGTACCTTGTAAGCAGCTGGTCCAGGTATAGCCATAAGGAGACATACCTTGATGCAGCTATGCAATTTTGCATAGCCCTTCAAGATGTCCTTTGTCAATGTCCCCTTTGATAGCACTTCCTTGTTCAAGCTATCAGTTAAGGACACACTTACCCGCATCAAGCAAGAGGAAAATACTCTGTCTGCTGTAAGAATCAAGTTTTTTACCCCTCAACAGATCTTCTCTAAAACCAGTGAGGTGATACGAAGATGTGGTTCTGTAAATCTCAAGGACCTTTCCAGGATTCGCACAGGGATAATTCCTCCAGAGGAAGAGGAGGAAATTTTAACAGTAGACATCACCCTAGGGGCAGAGGGGGCCCACAGAACCAGAGTTTTAGAGATTCCTTTTCTGATAGGCCCTATTAATGCTCCTGAAGCACTGCCCAACTGTCCAACTCTAGAGTCTTCTAGCACTGCAAGCATTTCAAGATGTTCTCCCTCTGGGGACTACTGCAGTTCAAACAGACAACATGCCAGTAGTCTGTTACATCAGCAAGCAAGGAGGAACTCGATCTTACCCCCTGTGCAGAGAGTCCATGAGAGATTGGAAATGGGCTATTGCTTCAGACTGCTTTCTTACTGCAACGCACATCCCTGGGGAAACCAACACATTAGCAGATGCTGCCATTCTGATACCTCATGAGTGGTCTCTCAATTAATCTGTAGGGAATATGATCTTCAACTGCTGGTGCCAGCCTTGCTGTGACCTGTTTGCCACACATCTCAACAACAAGGACAGCAAGTACTTCGCTCTGAGCTCCCCTCAGGGAGAGTCATTGAGAGATGCCCTGATTCATGATTGGCCCCTGGGTCTCCTTTATGCCTACCCTCCTGTTTCCCTGATTTCAAAGTTCTTACAGAAAGCAAACAGGCTGAAGAGCTCAGTCATCCTTATTGCCCATATCTGGCCTCGGCAGGTTTGGTTCCTCTTCCTATGGTCTCACTTATGATATCCTCCATGGATACTGGAACTTACTCAGGATCTTGTGCCTCATCCATCGGGAATTCAGCATTCCAACTCCCATGCTTAAGCTAACAGCATGGTTTCTCCACTTCCAGTAATAGTTAAACAGTCCAGGCTTCTTCCCCAGTTCGCTGTATTATCTTGGACTCCCAGAAAGTTTCTACCAAGAAAGTCTACAGAAGCAAAGGGATAAGATATTCTATTTGGGATTCTAATCAGAATATTAACCCTTTTTCAGCACCAACTCTGGGCATTCTTCTTTTTCTAATAGCTCATTTTAAAGAAGGAGCTCATTTCCCTACAATTAAGCTTCAGTTGGTAGCTATTTCAAATTTCCACTCTAGAAACAAATCTTTTTCTTTGGCTTCATCCAGATTGTGTAAGGCCCTCATGAAAGGTATTTTTTTCCTCAGACCCTGATAAAGGACCCTTCTCCTTGGGACTTTACTGTGGTCGTTCAGGGTTTAACTCTGAAACCCTTTGAACCATCAGACAAATGTGATCTCCAGTATCTTTCATGGAAAACTGTCTTTTTAGTAGCTATTACTTCAGCAAAAAGAATTTCTGATCTCCAGGCACTTTCAGCTAAGCCTGCTTACATTGTTTTCCATAAAGACAGGGTGCCTCTGTGAACCAACACTTCCTTTCTGCCTAAAGTGGCATCTGAAAATAACATCAACCAGTCCATACAATTACTAGTCTTCTTTCTAAATTTTATGAATAAAAGAGAATACATGCTTCATCTCCTTGATGTGCACAGACAAGTATGTTTTTATCTTAACAGAACAAAACAGTTCAGGAAGACAGATCAGCTTTTTGTATCCTTTTCCCCAAATCACTTGGGTCAGGCAGTATCTAAAGTTACTCTAGTCAAATGGATTACTGATTGCATTTCATTAGTTTATTCTTAAAAAGCACTAAATTTACCACAACCTTCTTGAGCCCATTCCACTCAGTCCATGGCTACATCATCTGCCATTTGGTCAAGGACTTCCATTGATGACATTTGTGGTGCAGCTACTTCATCAATGACTCATACTTTTGATACATATTACAAGTTGTACATCATTTCCAGAAGAGGAGCTTCTTTTGGTTTGACAGTCCTCCAGCATCTCCTTCCATGAGGGCCTCCTGACTGCTACATAGTTGAGGACTCTGTCTCACTGGTGAGGAAGAATGAAAAGCACAACATCAGATTTGTAAGTTATGTACTCACCATAACTTGGCATCTGCGTTGTCCATTTTCATTCTTCCTCACCTTCTCTCCCATCCGTCTTGTGTCCTTGTCACTCCTGGAAGTACCTGCTAGACTGTATTGGAACTATTCAGTTCCAGATTTTAACCCTGACATTCTTCTATGTCTCTCTCTCTCTCTCTCTTTCTTATAAAGTGGGAGATTAGGCAGCAAACTCGATTTGAGGTAATGGGGATGGAATAGGGCATCATGGGTAAAGGGAGGACCTCGAGAGCTGGATTCGAATTCTAGTGCATGCGGCCGAGTCCAATCTGATGATCAGATCCAAACCTATTGGTGAGGAAGAATGAAAATGGACAACACAGTTGTCGTGAGTTGTGGTGAGTACATAACTTACAATTTTGCAGCATTTTGACACAACTGCATAATCATCAGGCTCTAATATTTCATTTTAAAAGATCAAACATATCATCTGTTTGGGAAACCACTTCACATTTCAAGCAGCAACAATCCAAAAATATTTTATTTCTGAGATTATTAGGTAATTGACCATTTACATGGCATAGGTCACATCTAGGTGTATCATATTTCATTGAACATATCAATCTCAGAAAAGCTTTATTAACTCACTAAAAGCCTCTTAAAACTAACATAAGACATAATCTCAAATAATATTAAATTATTGTCCAAGGAGGAAAAGGAAAATAGTAAAACCTAAAAATTCTCTAGTGTCTAAAGAAGTGTAATACATAATATTTTTGGGATTCAGAAAGTATTACCAAGGGCAGTAAGCTTTACCACAAGCACCTAACCCCTCACTGTAACCCTTTCTAATTCAGAAAACCACCATACTTCACTAATTTTCCATATGTGGAAGCATCACGGCATATGAGAGTCCTGACAGCTATGGTGCATAATAATGAGGCAATCTGGGGGAATGGATAATGCTAATTAGCTATGTGCTGATGTGCTCTCCATGGGAAATGCTTGCATCTACAGATTTACACCTGTTTGTTGGGCTATGTAAATTGCCACATTCAGCCTAAAGATTTATCTCAGCCACAAACTGACCGTCAACCATGAAAGAAATGGAAGAAGTGACAGTGCAAGTTAGCTCAGTGTAGACATAGGGATGGAGTGTGTATGTGTGTGGCTGTGTGTTTGCATGTCTGTACAGATATAAATGGTCTCAGATGAATTGCGTGTGTGTGTGTGTGTGTGTGTGTGTGTGTGTGTGTGTGTGTGTGTGTGTGTGTGTGTGTGTGTGTGTGTGTGTGTGTGTGTGTGTGTCTTTGTGTGTGTTTCTGCCAGGGTAGCCATAGTAGGGGTGTCTGATAGGGAATCGAAAAGGTGAATGTGTATGTGAGTGAATGTGTCCTTGAATCCAAAGTAGTGTAGGAGTTGTGATGTTAATGAATGGAGTCGTGTGTGTGTGTGTGTGTGTGTGTGTGTGTGTTTCTTTCTGCATGAGGGTGGTCATAGTGTGGATGTGTGGTATGGGATTAAGAATGTGGATATATGTGTGTATCAAGAGTGTGCATGTGGGTGAATGTGTCCAAGAATCAGATCAAGTGTTGGAGGTTGTGATGTTGAGTGGGTGTTTGTGTGTGTGTGTGTGTGTGTGTGTGTGTGTGTGTGTGTGTGTGTGTGTGTGTGTGTGTGTGTGTGTGTGTGTGTATGTGTCACAGTGTGCATGTGAGTAAATGTGTCCATGAAACCAAAGTAGTGTAGAAGTTGTGACGTTAATGAATGGAGTTGGATGACTGTATGTGTTTGTGTGTGTATGGATTTTTAAATATGAGTGAGTGGGTATGGGATGGTGTCTGTACCAATGCAATGCATGGGCCGCTAGAGGACACTCCACCACAAAGTGCTTTTAATACAAGTGGCAAAAAAAAAACACAATTCAGACATGCAAAGCTGTCCCTGTATCACGTTTTTCATAATTGAGTAAAGTGGCATAGTTGTGGTAGGCAATTTAAACAACCATAGCCCAGGTTTTTTGAATCCTAGGGTATGTCAAAGCATGGAGACTGTCCATATGAATTATTCACTGCCATATCACTATGATTAGAAAAATTAAATGACTGAACATCTTACATTGAACTAGCAATTGTACTTTCATTCTTTTTAACAATTAAACATTTTCTTATGCTCAGGGCTGTAGGTAATTAAAAGCAGACAGCAAGTCTACAGTGGTTCACCCTCATTCCTTCCCATGACCAGAAGGGCCATATTAGATTAGATTAGATTAAGAAATAGAGTAAAATATAGAATCGGTACAGAGACTAATTATCTCTCAGTGGGTCATGCATTGGTTATGTAGGCAGCGACTCAGCTCTTTGTACACCATCACAGTCTGATATAATACTTGCAGTACTGTTGCTGCTACATCTGTCTACAAATCAGTTTCTTGAGCAAGATCTCAAAGGATACTTAAAAGTTTTCAGATGAAGAAGCTGCCCCTCTTACCTGCAAAGAGCAATCTATTTTTTTTCTGAGTGAAAATCATGACATCTGTTTAGAAGGTGTTTTTATTTTTTATCTCATCGTCTTCACACTCAGCAGTGAAAATCTCCAATGTGCACTAGAGATGACAGTCACTTAAGGATATAAGGTGAAATCATCTGCAAACAACAAAGATGCCACTCTTATATCTTCAAACTTGTTGCCCTCCAGACCTGGGCAGCGCATTAATATTCTGTCCATGAACTATGCAAACATGAGGATAGAGTCCTACACCCACCTTGAATATATCTGACTTTAAGAATGTTAGCATAACACGTGTTCTGAAAATACATGGACAAAATAGTATGCACCAGCTGTCCTGGGACACCATACTGTCATGGCAGCTCTCCTTGTAGGTACATAGTCATATGCTTTCTCTAGGTCCACAAACTATGTGTAGCTACTTTTGGCAAGCTCCCACAGTCCCTCCAATATCTGTGCAAGAAGAAAGTGCTGATGCATTGCTCTACAGCTAGGATCGAATCTTCCTTGCTGCTTCTCATTCGGAAACCTGGTTAGAGGAAATAGTCTTCTTTCTGGCATGCGGATATTAGCATTTATTGGGAAGCTGAGGATCCATAAGCCAAAACAGGAAGATCTAATTTATCAAATCTAAACTCACTACTATCAGAATTAAATAAAGGTCATAGTGTGTAAGCTTTAAAAGTATTTCATTATCAGTGTGACACCATATGGTAACTAAAATGTACATCGAGTATATGTATTTATCTCCATTGTAGCTGACCATTGGTTGCCACCAGTGTCTCTCCTTGTTCTCTGGGTCTACCAGGCTCTCCTGACATCCCCAGACTTACTCTGACCCATATTCATCACTGGTGAGGAGCTGGAGGCATCCTTTTGCATTGTCATATTACTGTAGAGGGTATTTATTCTTAGGCCTTACCTCCCTTTACCCCTTTCAAACACCTGTACTTTGCCAGTGGGTGGACATGCAATGGAGTCACATATGGCATATCATCTCATATCTGACTCAGATATCCTCCACCTATTTGCAGTTAGGACATGTCCCCTTACTTGTCCCCAGAATCCACCAGGGATCTAGCTCAAAACGCAGCCAGGTGTACTCCCTTCCCACAGGATAGGTATGCCCAGCCTTCCCCTGCTATGTCTCAGACTCATGAGCCGGTAACAGAACCTGGTTTGTCTGTGTCATAGTTAGGGCTGTAGCCCTGTAAGCCATGACCTGGTTTGTCCCTCAAGTATATGTTGCTGATTAGGAATAAGCAACATGATTGTAATGTCCCCAAAATGTTCATTTAACCTTTTTGTGAATAGGACCTTAACATTAGCATTGCTAGACACAGACACCATGTATGTGAATAGTAGAGTATTCACTTGCCTAATACCATTCTTTAAGCTTGTAATCTCCATAAAATACCTTTGCATTGCAACATTATAATGGCCAGCAAGGCCATTTATCCCTGAAATCCTGATCATGTATAGATGCCTGTCCCATGCAAGTATTCCAGTGACCCTAAACATTTGTTTCCTGTAATTCCATGAAATGACCAGCAGGCATTTTACCTCTTTTACCTGTCTTTGTTCAGTTTTAGTCTTTTTAAAGTAAGATGACTTATTTATCCCATTATGTTATCCAGTGCTGTGAGGCTGCATTACAGATATTGCCAGAGTCTTTTTAATTGCAGCGAAGGATCACTTCTTATGGAAACTGCATTCCAAAAAAATGTAGCAGTCCTGTTTGGCAGAGTTAGAAATAATAAAGATGTTATGTGATCCTATCTCGCCTACATTCTGACTGATGGGTTCGGAGCCGATCCCTCGGCTCCGACTCGGCACGCTTATGCCAAAGAGCGAAGTCTCTTATTGGCTGAGCTTACTATATCCCAGGATGCACCACTACCAGTCCCCCAGATCTCGTTTGCCGCTAACAAGTGAAGACGTGGTCTCGAGCTGGCTGAGCTAAGTAGTGATTACTTTCACTAGTTTTTCTGTCAGGAATTTCTTTATTCTTCAACAAAAAGCTGTTTTAACAGCTATTCTTGTGTTTAGAGTGCGTTTGGTGAAATTTACTTGGTAAATTTTTGTGTTGTGAGAGTTGACTAGGAGTACCTCTTGTGTGGAAAGGCCTTTCCCGGTCTTTTTGGTTGTAGGTGACTTCTGTTCTGTTTAGGGATCTCGGATCCTTTATTTTACTGATATTTCTCTTTCTTTTAAAAGAAGGACAAAGCAGAGAAAAAATGATTTCTAATTACAGTGTTTGTACTGTGTTTTGACTAACTCAGAATGTCTCAGGTACCTAGGCCTTCAGGCTTTAAAAAGTGCACCAAGTGCAACTTTAAAATGTCTATCACAGATGACCACTCTCTCTGTGTTTATTGTTTGGGTGCAAAACATTTGCAGGAGTCCTGCAGCGTGTGTCACGCTTTTTCCTCAAGGGTCCTCCAAGAGAGGAAAAATAAGCTCATATTGAAAGGCATTATAAAACCCTCCTTTGAAGAAGCTTTAGCATCCTCTCCTTCTCCTGCTAAAAAGAAAAGGGCGTCGGCTCCGACCAGTCCGTCGGATCCGACCGCCAAAAGACATAGGCAGGCCTCTCCTTCGGCTCCAAGGACTTCGGAGCCGAGGTTGGAACGGTCTGCCTCGATGCCACCAGTCTCGACTCCTCTGGCTTCGGAGCCGATGGCTGGGGCATCGAGAGGCGGGTCATCTTCATCGGCTCCACTGGTTTCGGAGCCGATGAAGGTTGTCCGCTCAGACACTTCCTCCTCGGCGCCGAAGCCCTCCTCGGCACCGATGGAAACTAGTTTGGGTATTCCTTCGGCGCCGATAGTCATCAAGTCGCCTCGGAGCCGGTCCCCTAGCCCCTTGGGGCCGTTGGGGAGGCCATCTCGAACCCGTTCAGTATCCTCTAGGTCATCGAGGATGTCAGATTCGGACATAGACAGGGTGCTCCAAAGACTGTTCCAGTCCCCAGTCTTTCAAAAATTTGTTTCGGCTCCGACCCAGTTGGCTTCGGAGCCGACAGCCCATGCCCATGTCATTGCCATTCCTCCTCCGACCGCTTCGGCTCCGTCGGAGCAGGTGCTGTCGGAGCCGGTAGAGGTCTTAGGGTCGGCTCCGACCCTTACTCCAACCCCGGCCTTCGGGTCTGAGTTTGGCACACGGACTTCTTCGGCTGGACCTGGGGGTGATATTTCGGGACCTATGCTGTCGGTTCCGAGCCTCCCTCTCGGTGCTTCGGCTGCTGGACTTCCGTCTGAGGTCATGGCTCCGGGGACCGGACACTCCCAGGATTCTGGGGGTCCGGCTTTCAGAGCTATGAGGAGTGCCTTGGCCAAGTCTTCTTCGGCCATCTCTCCGGCTTTACCGGCACCTTCCCTGGGCGTGGAGACTGGGTCTTTGGCAGTTCCCCTGTCCTTAGGCAGCGGAGCCCCTGGGCCTGAGGTTACCCCCATTGGGGTTCCCTCCTCCTGAGGGTTCTTCGGAGTTGTCTTCAGAGGAGCCCCCAAGGAAGAGATCGTGCAAGAGGAAGCACGTGGACTCCCCCGAGTCTATTACATCGGACACTGATCTTGATGATGCGGAGGGGTCCCAGTCGCCTCGGATGATGTCTCATTTGCAGACATCTTAGAGATCCTCAAACAACGAGGCGGCTGGATATCCAAACCCCCCTCTGCTGATGAGTCAGTGCTTCTCAAGGCCTTTGGGGCTCAGCCCTCTGCCTCCTGGGTGTCTCCGCCCTTCGACGAGCTCCTGGATTTAGTTTGTCGGAGGGCGTGGGAACATCCAGATACCGTGGAACCAGTCCCTTCTCGTCCTAACAAATTTTTGTCTGCCCCACCCGAGAAGGAGTTCCTGACCAAAGGCGTGGCTGTAGATGCCATGGTGGTGGCATCTGCTACACAACAGGATGTGGCAGAGGCTTCAACGTCCGTCCATCCTCCTAATAAGGAGTCTAGGAGCATGGACCGGTACGGGAAGCGTACCCTGACTTCAGCGGCCTTTACTTTAAGGTCCCTGAATTATTTGACACATTTTACTAGGCTTCAGAGGGATCTGGTCAAAGAGCTGTCAGATTCCCTCTCAAGTAACCTACCTGAGCAGCTAGCCCAGTCGGTTAGCTCTCAGTTGGCTATCCTTGCTTCAATTTCTAACTCGTCCATGAGGCTCATTTCATATGCGGCCGAAGGGGCGGGTAGAGCGGCAGGCACAGGCGTGGCTCTACGGAGACAAGCCTGGCTCCGCTTGTGTCATTTTGCGGAGGCCTTCAAGTCTTCCTTCGCCGACGCTCCCTTTGATGGGTCCTCTTTGTTTGGACCTAAGGTTAAAGACACTCTTACCCGCTGTGAGCAAGAAGGAAAAACTTTATCTGCCGTAGGTGCACGTTATTCCACTCCCTTTCGGCCTTATCCCAAGGCTAAAGGAGGAGGGAAGATGTGGTTCCGCAAATCACGTAAGTTTTTCCATCAACAGCAGGAAGATTCCCCTTCCAGAGGCAGAGGACGGGGAAATTTTTCTGGGAGACGCTGTCCCAGAGGCGGCAGAGGGCCCCACAATTCTGGAGACCGCGAGTCCTTTCGTGGCTCTTCAGCCTCCCACACTTCATGAGGGATTGCCCGGCTGTGCTGCTCGAGCCAGTCGGGTGCCGTTTTGCCAAGCACCTAAAAGCCTGGGAGTCAATCACTCAGGACAGATGGGTGCTTCGGATTATTGCCGGAGGTTACACCATTCCCTTCATGCACTCACCCCCACCGTCCAAAAAAATCCCGGACCCACCACCCAGTCAAAGGGAAATTGCAGCTGCAGAAGCGTTAAAGCTGCTAGAAAAAGGAGTCATCCAACCGGTCCCCACAGACCAGATCGGATCCGGAAATTACTCAAGGTTCTTTTAGTGCCAAAAGACAGGGGACCTGAGACCAATATTGGATCTCAGCAGACTAAACCAATCCATCACGAAATCCAAATTCCGAATGGTCACGTTACAATCCATTCTCCCATTATTGGAGAAGGATGTTTGGATGTGCTCCATAGATCTCAAGGACGCCTATTATCACATACCGATACATCGGCGTCCAGGAAGTATCTGCGCTTCAGCCTGGGAGACAGTCATTTCCAATTTTGTGCTCTGCCCTTTGGTCTCACCACAGCCCCAGGGTGTTCACCAAATGTTTGGCAGTAGTAACTGCTCACCTGAGGAGTCTTGGATTCCAAGTGTTTCCCTATCTGGACGACTGGCTCCTGACTGCCACCACCAGTCATCTACTAATGGACAACCTCAAAGCCACCTTTTCCCTGGGTGCTACCCTGGGAATTACATTCAATTGGTCAAAGTCTGTCTTGCTGCCCTCTCAGCGCATAAGGTTCATAGGAGCAGAGATAGACTCAAAATTGATGCGCGTTTTTCTTCCTACCGAAAGGATCCAAACTTTACAAGGCCAAGTTCAAGCCCTGCTTTCAAGATCCAAGGCCCCAGCCAGGATGGTCCTGCAACTTTTAGGTTCGATGTCTGCCACGGTTCTTCTAGTTCCTCTGGCAAGATTGCACATGAGGGTCCTTCAGTGGCTATTATCGACTCAATGGTCCTTTCAGGATCTTCCTCTCAATCACCCCATTATGATTACAGAAACGTGCAAACGGGACCTTCGCTGGTGGCTTCAGACATCCAATCTAATTCAGGGAAGTCCTTTTGTTATTCCCCCTCCAGTGGTCACCCTGACGACAGATGCCTCCCAGACAGGGTGGGGGGGGGGGGCATTGTCTGGGCAGGTTAGTTCAGGGTTCCTGGCTTCCAGACGAAACTTTTCTCCACATCAATGTATTGGAGATGAGGGCTGTACTTCTGTCCCTACAGGCCTTACACAAGTTTCTCCCTCAGGGCATCATCGCCATCCACACAGACAACATGTCGGTGGTCTGGTATCTAAACAAACAAGGAGGGACCAGATCTTACCCCCTTTGCAGAGAGGCCATGAGGGTGTGGGAATGGGCTGTAGCTACCAGCCGTTTCTTGGTAGCGACCCACATTCGGAAATCAAATATATTGGCAGACAGATTAAGCAGGACAATTCTCTCTCCTCACGAGTGGTCCCTGAACGAAACAGTAGCAGCTCAGGTTTTCAGAAGATGGGGGACGCCGTGCTGCGACCTGTTTGCAACACCACAAAATACAAAGTGCAAAAGGTTCTTCACCTTGACTCCACATCAGGGGGAAGCAACTATGGATGCTCTAGCACAACCTTGGCCAACAGGGCTACTTTATGCCTTTCCTCCGATTCCACTTCTCCCCAAAGTCATACAGAAAGCTTCTCAATTGGGGTCCACAATGATACTAATTGCTCAAGACTGGCCTCGTCAGGTATGGTTTCCCTACCTGAAGAAACATGCGGTGGACGATCCGTGGGTTTTAGATCTAACTCCGGATCTGCTAATTCATCAGTCGGGGTGACAACACCAGTCCCTTCACACTTTGAAGTTGACAGCTTGGCTCCTCCACTTCCGACCTTAGTCAGAAATCACACCTTAGACCCGGAAGTTATTCACATTTTATCTTCGCCCACAAACCCACCACTAAGAAATTGTACCTCAGTAAGTGGAAGAGGTTTGCTATCTGGGCTCAACTCAGGGGCTTAGACCCTATCACTGCCCCGATCCCAGAGGTTTTGAAATTTTAACATCCTTGTTTAATCAAGGATCTTCAGTATCTACTATTAAAGTCCAACTGGCAGCTATCTCTAAATTTCACGAATCCATGGATCCACCGTTGATGAGCAGTAGATTATGCAAAACTTTCATTAAAGGTGCGGGGCTGTTAAGACCCCCAGTTTTTCATCCTGCGCCTCCGTGGGATCTTGATTTGGTGCTTCGTGCATTAACATCTTCCCCTTTCGAACCGGCTGCTACATGTGAGTTAAAATATCTGTCTTGGAAAACTGCCTTCTTAGTTGCAATTACCTCTGCAAGAAGAGTTTCAGAGATTCAAGCCCTATCTATCAAACCACCGTACTTGATTTTTCACAAGGATAGAGTATCACTTAGGCCTAACCCATCTTTTGTCCCAAAGGTCTGTTCTAATCTCTGTCTCCAACAATCTCTAGAGCTACCAGTTTTCTTTCCAAAATTCTCCAATGAAGCAGAATACACTCTCCATAAATTGGATGTTCACAGGCAATTGCGCTTCTATCTAGACAGGACTCAGCAAATTCGTAAATCAGACCAGTTGTTTGTGTCCTTCTCAGACAATAAATTGGGTAAAACCATCACAAAAGCTACTATCTCCAAATGGATTAGAGATTGTATAACTCAGGCTTATTCCTCTTCAAATAAGCAACTTACAACATCTATCAAAGCCCACTCTACCAGAGCTATGGCTACTTCTATAGCCTTTCATTCCAAGCTCGCTATTTCTGAGATTTGTGCTATGGCTACTTGGTCCAATCCGCACACTTTCATTTCCCACTATAAATTGGATGTGGCATCTAAAGGGCGAGCATCATTTGGCTCCACGGTACTCAGGAGTGTTTTCCAGTGAGCCACCCAGGATTCAGGTGCTAGGGACGCTGTCCCATCAGTCAGAATGTAGGCAAGATAGGATCACATAACATCTTTTAGTTATGTACTCACCATAACTTCAGATGTTTGGGATCCATCTCGCCTACATTCCTAATACCCACCCTCCTTCCCCTGGCCTTGGAGATCAGAAGAGATTGAACGGTTTTGAGTTCTACTGTTTTATCTTGTTTCATCTGACAATGTTATATAAGCAGTGCGTGCATGTGTGCATGTATGCGGACAAACTAGATCTGGGGGACTGGTAGTGGTGCATCCTGGGATATAGTAAGCTCAGCCAATAAGAGACTTCGCTCTTTGGCATAAGCGTGCCGAGTCGGAGCCGAGGGATCGGCTCCGAACCCATCAGTCAGAATGTAGGCGAGATGGATCCCAAACATCTGAAGTTATGGTGAGTACATAACTAAAAGTTTTGTTTTATCATCCACACTGCATACCACCTCAGTGTGGGATAGTTACAGTAGTGAAAGCATAATTGCTTTGAGGGAAGAGGGTAGCTTTTTGACAGCATAGCCTAAAGACAGACAGCATCATACCACAGAATACACATTAGTCTACAAATGTGGCAGTTATTCCTACAGAATAGGTTGCTAGAAATGCTGGCTCCAAATGCAGTGCTGCTTACCACTCTACATACACACTTTCCCTTCTTTTTGATGATTTTTTTTATGTGTATATTTGGTGAATCAGAGAAAAAAAACAGAAATACAGAGATACAGAGAAATTGGTGTCCATGAAGATATGTCATGTAGTAGATTTATTGCTTTGTATACCCTTTACTCTGTGGTGCAACCTAAGTATTTGGGAACCATACTTTTGCTCCTATATCACAATTTGAAAACATAGAATTCAGTGACTCAGTTTTCAAAGTTAGAGTGTGATTATTACTTCTGGAAAGCTGCAGCAAGTTGGGAGGGTGTATGACTAACGCTTCTGGGGAGCTGTGAGCCAACTCCCCTGCACTGGATAAAGGTATGTGGGGTTAAAATCCCTAACAGAAATTGGCCACTGAAAAGTTACTTTTGGTGCTGTTTAGTGTTTTTGGTATTGGAACGAATACATACATTCCATGTTTTGGAATTCTGAAATGGAAAACATAGCCATTTAACTGAATCATTCCCTTCCCCAGCATCTCTGACCTACATATTTTCTGTGTTGTCCTTTTCTTATTTTTCATTGAGCAAGTTAAGCTGAAAACATGTTGAATCTAAGGTGTGCCATTTCCAAGGTTTTGCTTTACATGTCTTTTATAAAAGACACTTCCTCTTACAATCAGGAATGATCCTTCAAAATCATGCACAAAACAGCAACTTAAAACACTGAAATATAGGTATGAAAAGTGAATCAAGTTATAATCCATAAATTGGATGAGCTGCATAGGATTTGTGTGCTTAAACAAACTGCAGAGAAGATACCTCATGCATCATAAGAATCATGGTGTTCAGGCAGCTCAGTGGCAGAGAGGCAGGGCATCTGTCTTCACCACTGGCAACCTAAGTTTGAGAACAGTCTTCGGATGGCAGTAGGGCTAGCTGCTGTGAAGATAGGCTGAAGTGTCCAACAGCTAGATCTCCAATCGGGGGGGGGGGGGGTAGTGAAGGAAAAACACAATGAATGATTGATCTTTGCTGGAGGCCAGGACCCTCACAGGATATCATAGTCAGTTGCTAGCGTCCTCTTCTGCTCAGCTGGTGAATCTGGGAATACTGA
Organism: Protopterus annectens; assembly: GCF_019279795.1. Lineage (NCBI taxonomy): Eukaryota > Metazoa > Chordata > Ceratodontiformes > Protopteridae > Protopterus > Protopterus annectens. The sequence continues at coordinate 1,821,114,143 of NC_056735.1, forward strand.
GGCAATGTTACAATTGCCTCATGTACACAGACAACCCTCTCCTCCTCCCACAAAACACAAATACATGCGAGAGATGCAACTATATAGCCAAACTGGAGTCTGAGCTCTCTCAACTCAGGACTGGCAAAACCAGACAGGAGGAGAAGGTAACCACACACACCATAAACCCAGTCTCACATAGAACTATCACAACTACAAATCAAACACATAAACACACAAAGACATACTCGGAGGCACTGATCAAAAATCTACCAAAACAGCAGAGGCCTCCAAAGCAGACACCCAAACAACTGCCACCTCATGACATAACACAAGCAACACATAGATCACAAAGTCAGTGTGCAAATCAGTCACAGCCCTTAAGGCCAAACACAATGCCAGACACACTTGTCATAGGTGACTCCATAGTCAGACACACTGACGTCCCACTCACCAGACTGAACAAGGAGAGGGTCACAGTAAGCTGCCTGTCGGGCGCTAGAATCCGCCACATAACACAAGCACTCAGGTCACTCCACAGCAAGTACAAGTATGACTCAGTCATTGTCCATGCCGGTGTGAATGACCTGAGACGTACCTCCCTGGACTACATGAAAAGAGACATAAAGGAGCTCTCAGATTATGTAGCCCAGGCTGGTATGACCCTGACCCTGAGCAGTATCCTACCTTCACCAAGAATGATGCCACAATACAGAGACAAAATGATCAGTTTTAATAATTGGCTTAATTTCTGGTGTCATTCTAAGGGGATCCAATGTCTGTCTGCCTGGAATGACATGCTTGACAAGCCACGCTGCTTCGCAAGGGACGGCTTGCACCTGTCACCCCTGGGTTTCTGGATATTGGCAAAGGCTCTTGCCACCCCCATAGTGCCTTTTTTAGACAAGGCTCAAATTCTAAACCCATCGCCCTAGAAAACAATAATGGAAAAAAACTAAGGGTAATGCTACTCAATGCCAGAAGTCTAAATCTCAAGATGCATGCCCTCGAAGCCCTCCTCAGTATGGAGAACATCGATGTCTGTGCTGTGACTGAAACCTGGTTCAAGGCTCCTGAGAGCACCCCGGCACTATCAGGTTTTACCTCATATCATGCGTTCCGGCCCCAAAACCCAGACCGTACCACAAAAGGAGGGGGTGTATCCATATTCATCAAGGATACCCACACCTCCAGGCTGGTGGCAACTCACAAAGCATCAGAGACCATTCAGGTGCAATTAACCATAGGCAAAACTGCTCTACAGTTTGTAGCATGTTACAGGCCACCCTCTCAAACTCAGGAACCCCACACAGCCTTCCTGAAGACACTGGAGAGTATAAATGTCTCTCCAAACACCATCATATTGGGTGACTTCAACTACCCAAACATAGACTGGGAACATTACTCAAGCCCCAATACCCTAGCCCAAAGGTTCCTGGAGTTCATAAACTCAAATGCTATGGAACAACTTGTCACCATTCCCACAAGAGGTGAAAATATACTTGACCTGATCATCACAAACATGGGGACAAAATGCTCCACACCGGAAGTATATCCCTCATTGGTGAGATCAGACCATAAACTAATCTCACTGGAGATCCACCTTCCTCCCCCACCCCCAACAAAAAAGACCACAGTGAAGAACTTCTCAAAAGCCAACTTCACACTTCTTAAGACTGGTGTGGTATCCTTCAAGGCCCCTGAGCCATTGGAAACCACAACCCACGCTGCTGAATCCCTTATAAATGCTTTCTACGAGCACCTCCAAGATTGCATGGATCAAGCAATCCCAAATAAAATCAAGACCCTTTCCACCAAAGGCAAGCGCCTGATCTGGTGGACCCCAGCCATAAACAAACTTTACAACAAGAGGAGAAAGCTACTACAAGATAGAGCAAAATCCCTAAAAGGGAAGACATCTCTGATCAATACTAGTAAAAAACTACGATCACTCATAAAATCATCCAAGGCCAACTTTGAGAGAAAAATCGCCAAGGACTCAAAAGACAATCATAAGGCCTTCTTTAGCTATGTTAGAAATCTGGGTGGAAACTCCCAGATATGCTCAGAATTAGTCCAAAATGATACAAAAATCACTGAACCCACAGACATTGCAAACATACTGGCAGACAGGTTCAGTGAAAATTTCTCCCCTCCCCCCCAAAAGGAGAAATATCTATCCCAGCAGAGTGTAGCCTCCCAATCATCTGAAATGCCCAGGTGAGAGCTGCTCTCCCTAAAGCTAAAAACACAGCATCAATGGGACCGGATGGTGTCCCTGGCTGTGTGCTACACAAACTCAATGAGGAACTAAACCCACACATAAGGCTGCTGTTTAATCTTAGCCTTACCACAGGATACGTACCCAAAGAGTGGCGTACGGCAACTGTGGTCCCACTCCACAAAGGCGGTGCTTCTACGGACCCTGGTAATTACCGCCCCATAAGCTTAACAAGCCTGGACTGCAAAGCTATGGAGAGGATCATAATGGAACTTATAAATAAAGACATAGGGGACCTACAGACATTGGATCCTACCCAATTCGGCTTTGTCAAGGGCAGATCATGCCTCTTGAACTTGGTCGACTTTTTGAAACAGTCACCAAGGCCATTGATGAGGGTAAGGCAGTTCACACAGCCTACCTTGACCTTGCAAAAGCTTTCGACACAATACCCCACTAGGGTATCATAGAAAAGCTCACCAGCTTAAATGTAAACCCATATGTCACAAGATGGGTTGCAAACTGGCTCAAGGACAGAACCCACAGGGTTAGAGTTGCTGGTGCCATGTCAGACTCCAAGCCGGTCACAAGTGGTGTCCCACAGGGCTCAGTCCTGGGCCCCCTCTTGTTCGGCATCTACTTTTCAGAAGTGCAGGCAAACATAGGAGGATTGTGGCTGACAAAGTTTGCAGATGACTGCAAACTGGGCACCATAGTTGAAAATCCATCAGACACAGATATCCTTCAGAGAGGTCTCATAGAAATGGATAACTGGTGCCAGAGCCATGGCCTTAAGCTAAATGCCAAAAATGTATAGTCATACCCTTTGGTAAAAACAAGGTAACCCCAAGTTACCACATAGGTGGCAATCCATTAAGCACAGAAGAGGTTATCAGGGACCTGGGGACCCAAGTTGACAGTAACCTTTCTTTTGACACTCACATTACCAAAGTGGTTAGGAGGACCTTCTACATTGCCCACCTGATTATGAAGGGATTCACATCCAGATCAAGGGAGGTCATTGTTCCCCTGTACTCTTCACTTATCAGACCAATGATTGAGTACAATGCCCCATTCGGAATGTATCTTACCCGACACCTGCAGCAATTGGAAAGACCCCAAAAGTTCCTCACCAAAAGGATAAAGGGGCTCAAAAATATGCCATATGCTGCCCGACTGAAGAAACTCCAGCTCTATTCAGTCGCATACCGTCTGCTCAGAGGTGACCTGTGCCTGACATACAAGGCCATGTCCAACCCGGAATTAATGGACATGCTCCACCTCAAAAAATCCAAATCCACCAGAGCCACAAGAGCAAGAGACTTAAACCTCAACACGGATATAAATAGGACGTGCTGGAGGGACAGATTCATCACCCAGAGACTCCCTATGCTGTGGAACAGAATCCCGGTCCATGTGAGACAGAGCACCTCGCTGGTTCTGTTCAAGAGGAATCTTGACCAGTGGATAGGAGATCGTAGGTTTACCCCGGGGATCATCTCTGTATCACTGCTGGACAGAGGCACGGCAAACTAATGGGTATAGTATTCTTCAACCTAAGGGGTGGTGAAAGCCACACAACTCTGGCAAGGCTTATAAATGCCCTAGGGCAGATAGCCTAGTATGAACCTATGAACCTATGATAGGTTTAACATAGGGGTTGGTGATGACACCCTGACATAATTTCACTAATCACCCCTACAGCTAGGGTAACTGACCAGCCACTGCAAATATGATCTCTCTGAAGATCTTCACAGTTGCTTCTTCCCATCAGATCCTTTACTCCAAGGGCCTAACAATGACTACTGTTGAGGTCAGCTTCTTGAGGAGTCATGGTCTGACCCAAGAAGGGTCACATCCAGGAAACCCAGAAAGGAGTAAATGGGGAATTCAGGGATTGGCAAGTGCAGAAGTCAGTGGAAAAAAAAGCCTTACCCTCTGTGGGATCAGGAGAGTATTACTGAGGGATCAAAAAATAAAAATAACCATGGTTTTCTTGATTCCCAGAATTATCAAGTCATAATAGTTTCTTCAGTGAAGCCCAGTGCTAGGCTGAATGCCTTCAATCTGCCTCTAACACCAGTCTGATAATCAGGCCATATCAGATCATAGAGCTGCCTACCTCTTCTTCTCAAAGCTACAGGCCTGCTTTGATATACTTGCACCTAAGATTTCTTCCTTTTTTATGACTCCATTTCAGGGTACCAGTCACTGATTTGCAGGCCTGCATTACAACAAATCTCTAATACTGTGTCAGTGTTTTCTCACTAAGTACTCGAGAGCTGTGAAATTCATCCCAGTGCATTACACAAGGCATAACCTTTACTGAGTGTTTTTCTGATATGCAGTTTTTTTGCTTCTTTTTTTCACTTAATACTAGATATTATCTCATTTTCAAAATAATCAATAGGCATTAGTAGTCATGAAGTGCCAGTGATGTGGGTGATGAAGAGAAAAGGTGTCTATTTGTAGATAATGACAAGTTCTGTGGGATGTTAAGCACAGCAAACGAGAAAAAGCCTAAGAGGGGATCTTGAAAAGCTAGAAAAGTAATGTAGAACCTGAATTTTAACCACAGTTATGCAAACTTACTAATGCAAATGAGGGCCAGAAATCCAATGATTAACTGTTGGTTTGGAGGTGTTTCAGGTGAAAGTACTCAGAATAAAAGTGATGTGGGAAAAACGACTAAGGGTGCCAAGGAATGTATACCACACTGTCTAACATCCAATATAAATAAAATGATGTTTGTCTGTATGTTTTGTTACCACAATTTTCATATCTGAAAACCAGGAATTTATCTAGCTTGCCCACAAGTCACTAATAAGACTTCATTTGCAAAACCTTGCATGGTTTATTCCTTCTGCAAAAGAAAATATAAAATACTGGTGGGAATAAAGCAGAGACTAAACAAAGTTATTCTGAGTACGAAGCTCAAAATACAGAATAAGAAGTAACCAACAACAGTGAACATTTAGCTCTTGGAAAATTTGAGAAATAAATGGATAGGGATTAGATGTTCAAGTGCTTGAAAGACATAAACAGAGATAACATCTTATTGGGCAGAATACATTTAAACACGGGTCACCAAGAGGTCATAGATTTACAATAATGGCTACTGATGAAAAAAAAAAATAGAAATTTTACACTGAAAGAGTGACAAAAGAAATAATATGACATTTTTACACTGAAATAGTGATAACAGAATGAGATATTGTACAATGCAATAAAAATCTTTTAAGATCAGAATGTGAAAAGTTGAACTCAGCATTGTTTAATGATCATATACAGCTGCTTATTGCTTAAAATTTATTTCTGTTTGGCATGACAATACAGGTGCTTTGTTAGTTTTGCCTCCTTGTCACTCATCTCCTTCTCTATCCTCACATTTAAGTTTACAAATATTGCATTGTTGTATGAATGGAAAAGGGATACTGGGAGTGGACAGAGCCAAAAGCCTTAGAGCTCCATTATCTCAGAAGAAGAAAGCTGGCACAAAAAACTGAATAGCATACTTAACTTCAGTAGCAGGGAGTCCTCAGAGAAAATAGCAGTTGACCAGTCTGAGGAATTATTGACTGATTAAGCCATGTTGGGAACCATTGTAGATTAACTTTATATGTCTGCCTGGAGGAACAGTGCAGAAAAGTGCCAAACAAGCAGGACATTGTTATTTTACAAACATCAAATGAGAGACATCAATCTGGAAGGCAGACATCCAAAGGGAAGGGTTCAACTGTATCACCCACTGGATAACAGGAATAGAAAAAAAGGTGAGATGATGAAGGCAGTTTAGCTCAGAGACTTTAGACTATGAGCTTCATCCTGTAGTTCTGTGTTTAATTTCGTAAGTCTCCATTTGCCTCATGTGTGGCTGTCAGCACGTTACCTATCCAAATAGTGCTTCTGGTCAGGTCACTTCTTAAAATAGGCACTTACATCTAGCAGCTTTACTTAGTTAACAAATAAATAAAATAATATGAGAAATAAAAAGGAGGATGACAGAGACGGGTAGCCAGTAAAACTGTGTGAAACCTTAAAAGGTTTTGACTCCATAAGCCTAGCGAAACCTTTACAGTCTTTGACTCCATGAGGCTTCTGAAACCTTTGAAGACTTTGAGTCCACAAACCGACTGGGAAAACTTCACTCTAAGTAGCAGCCACCACAGGAAATGGAAAAGAGGTTTACCCTTAAAGAATGATATACTGGCAATAGAAAATAAATATTTTTTTTCTAAGAAAGAAGCACACCCTGTATGATAAACCAACAATAAGAGAAGTATGCTGACCAAGCAATAACTTTGCATCTGCAAGGAAAAGAGACATTGTCCTTAAGTGAAGCAAACTGAAAAAGAGATTATCTCAAAGAAAAGACTCCACCTGTATAGGATATCCAGTCTATAGGGGAAGCCTGCTCCACTAGCAACAGCTGTACATTCACAAGGAAAAGGGACATTACCCTTGGCCTTGGGTGAAGGAAACAGTGTTGCGAACCACACTTACCTTTCTCCACGAAGTACATTTTTTCCTGAGCATCTCTTAATAAACAATATCCAAACAAAAGCTGAGAGCACCTAACATTTCTTACTGACACAGCGGAGTAAGCAGTATGCTTAGAAACAACCTTTCTGTGGTTGTCCAGGCAGTAGCTGAGAGTGATACATACATTTCTTAAGTAAATAGAAACAACATTTGGAAAGATGTGCACACTTTTTAAATATTTCATAGTTGGCCACACACCATGGTTAAGTACACACTGGCAAAGGAAAAAAGGCACTATCCAGAAGTAAATTCTTAATTCTTAACACTGTTAATCCATTCCACACAGAAGAAGCATAACACAAAAACAGTTGTTTCAACCAGTTCCTAAGTAGAAAGGTTAACAACATTCTCTCTCTCTCTCTCTCTCTGACACACATACACACGCACACGCACACACACACACACACACAAACACATGCACACGCACACACACGCACACCCACACTTGTAGCTGTAATGTATACTCTGTCTGGCAAGAAAAGCCCTTCACAGCTTACAAAAAAGCAGTATTACTTGTTCAGTGGTGCTTTTTAAAGTGTTAATGATGTCTGTGGAGTAATTTTGGCCTACAAATAATTAGTCAACTTTGTTGATTAATGGCAGACAGCATGCAATAGACTGAGAACTTTATATGGGAAATGTCTTCCATATGTCCAATAGACAGTATACATTTAATTCACATACCTGTGACTAAATTAACCATCAAGCAGCCCTCTCAGTGCTTTCTGCCTTAGTTTGTATCACTTGGAGGCCCACCTGTTTATTTGCATCTCTATACATTCCCCTTCATTGCTAATGTATCTCCCTACTCTAATCTGTGCACAAACTGGTTACTAATCAGCAAGTCAGTGTGAAGACACACTCCCAACCTTAATAAACCTTGCTGTCTCTTCTCTCCTTCACTTTACAGGTAGTTTGAATTATTACTTACCCCCTCTGAGGCCTTCACTGATTTTCGCTGATTGCATCTCTGGTTTCTTTGCATTCCACCTGGTTTACACCCCTTGTGCTATCTCCCTCCCCCAATGCAAAGTCTATATTAGAATCCTGCTGAGCATGGAGCCATCTTTAAATTTCTAGTCTCCCACCAGGACACATTCTACTTGCCGGTAAGCCATTAGACCTCAGGAATTTGTTTTAAAAGTGTTCAGATTTGTAAAGTAATACTTACTTTTTCTCTTGTCTTGGTTGGCTCTGCCCCGCTCCGTTCAACCTCGCTAACGCTCGGGCTCTCTCCGCTCCCCTGCCCTTCCCCCTATTCCCTCCCGCCCCCACTACCTCTACATTTATAGTAATCACAGCCACACCCACAGCTCACCCTCACATCACCTCCACCAATCACAGCTCCTCAAGTCATATCACATTATACCACACCAACTTGCTCCACACAAAATACTCCCAATCACTCTCATTCCCACTAGGAATTTTTTACATCACCCACACTACTTCCCCATCCACATATAGTGCAACCCTATAATTCCTATTCAGACCCCCCACCTAGAAACAACTTAAACTTTCTAACCATGACTATCACACAACTAAGTCTAGTCTGTCTTCTCATAATTCTTTACAACACCACAAGTTATCACTCTAGCAATATCCCTAAACTTAGTAGCACAACACTGCATTATGCACTCTCGTATACAGACACCACACATTATAATAATATCTGCCCACAGTTATTCAAGAACTACATAACAGACCAATTCAGAACTAAACACATATGCTCTCACTCCTACTCCAAAAAAACACAATACTTTCTCACACTCCTCACCAAACTCCAACATCTGTATAACCATTTTAACTCCAGGCTCACCATAAGTGGGGATATCCACCCCAACCCAGGCCCAAATCCATCCTGTCCAACACAAACTGCTCCAACACAATGTCAGAACATAACACCCCCACTTTCTTCATCCCTGGGCAAATCAACAACAGCAGCAAAACCAACCATCTTTTAATGCTAAATATTAATATTAGAAGTATCAAAACTAAAATACCTGAACTCTACAATAGCACACTACTCCCCAGACATAGTTGCTTTAACAGAAACCTGGCTAAATAAAAACATAGCTAACTCAGAAGTTCTCCCTACTGGCTACAATATTATTAGACAAGACAGACCACTTCTTAAAGGGGGGTGGAACTGCCTTACTGTACAAGTCTAACTTAACTGTCCATCAATTACCAAACTCCTACCCCTCCCCCAGTAATTGGGACATACTTATCTTACAACTTCACCCTAAAAAGGTCATCACCACAATTGTGATCTATATTCCACCTGGTAATACACCTGCTAGCCTTGAAGACTTCTTATCCTGGTGTTCTTCCACATACTCACAAGAAACCCTTATTCTGGGGGACTTCAACCTAGATTGGTTCACCTGTATATCAGAACCACCAAGTAATCTAATAAATCTCCATGGCTACCAGCAGCTAGTCCAAATTCCAACTAGATGTGATAAAAAATCTAAAAGGGAATCCATCCTTGACTGGGTCCTAACTAACAACCCCACATTGTACCCTCACACAGGCAGTCTCCCAGACACCTTAAGTGACCACAACATAATATACTTTATACATAGTAGAACAAGCATATGCAAAACCACTAACTATATATCCACTAGAAACACAACAAAAATTATCTCCTGAGGTCCTCAACACTTTAATCTGTAACTGTAACTGGACCCCCCTAAAAACCCTCCCACTTGACCAGGCTGTAGCATATTTCAACAAAACATTTCTACAACACCTAGATACTGTCACTCCATTGCGCAAAATCAAGGTTAGAACTTCTACAAACCCCTGGCTCAGTAAAGAAACCAAACAAATCCTCAAGTCCAGAGACACTGCCTGGCTTTACTATCAAAAAAACAAAGAAACACAAAGCCTAACTAAGTACCAAGAACTGCGCAACTGTGCAAAAAAATGCATTAGGCTGGACAAAAATATCCTACTACACAACATTACAAACTAAATACCAACACAAACTGCAAAAATTTTGGAAAAATGTAAACCAGCTACTAAAATCCACCCAAAAGGCTACCCCCAAACCAACCACCCCTGACACTAAAGTTCCCATCGAAACACAATTCAACTCCCACTTTGTGAACTCAATTCTATCCTTAGTATCACAGGACAGTTCCTTCCTCATTATCCCCCCAGCACAAATAACACTAATACAAGCTTTACCCTCAAAACAGTTTCCACCACTTCAATCAAAAGCTTGCTCTCCAAACTAAAAACCTCATCAACAGCAGCCGACCTACTCCCCAGTTATTTCTTGAAACTCACAGCAGATGCTATTGCTATCCCAGTCTCCACTCTCATAAACAGATCAATTGTTGAAAACTATGCGCCCAAACTCTGGAAAATATCCTATGTTACACCCATACATAAAGGCGGGACCTCCACTGAACTTAATAACTACAGACCCATTGCTTTACTCTCCCCCCTGGCCAAGATCCTAGAAAAATGCATCCATACCCAGATGCTAAACTATCTCCTAGACAGCAACATCCTGTCACCTACTCAGCATGGTTTCAGACCTGCCCATAGTACCACTACAGCCGTACTGTGCTTCACAGACACAGTAAACCGTCTCAAAAATGAAGGCCTACAAGTGTCAACACTTTTTTGGATATGTCCAAAGCATTTGACACAGTCTCACACCAAATCCTGCTAAACAAACTAAACCAATATCATCTATCAAATTCCACTCTTACCTATTTCCAAAGCTACTTAACTGACAGGTACCAAGCTGTGAAATGGGAAAATTCTCTCTCTCCCCAGCTACCCATAACTATAGGAGTCCCACAGGGTTCTATCTTAGGACCACTACTATTCACAGTCTTCACAAATGACCTCCACACAGCATGCATCTATAATTCAGTATGCAGATGACACTACCTTAATCTGTGCTGCACAAAACATTCCCACCCTCCTGCAAACAAATCAACTAGCATTCTCTGACATTGAAAACTACCTTACCAAAGCCCAACTTATCCTCAATCCAAAGAAAACTCACGTTATGATTATAACCAGTTCTAACAAAAACACTAACAGTCAATTCACTATCTACTCCACAAATGCTACTCCAATTGCTCCAGTGGCACAGGCTAAGCTAATAGGAATAACCATAGACTCCCACCTAAAATTTGATAGTCATCTCAACTTAACTATTAAAAAAGTACATGCCAAACTGGGGTCACTCTACTGTATCAAACCATTTCTTACCAACAACACAGGATCAGCCATTGCTCGCTCCCAACTTCTATCCACCCTACTTTATGCATCTCCCATTCTGACTAATCTCAACAAAACTGAACTAAGCAAAATGGAAGCCTGCTATAACAGAATTGCCCGCTTTGCTGCAAATTGCTCATATAGAACTTATCACTGTACTGCTTTGAGACAGCTCCACTGGCTTGAACTGCCCAATCTCCAAACCTACAATCAGATCTGCCTCTGTCATTCTATCTATTACCTCCCCAATAAGTGTCATGCCCCGAAAAACCTAGTACAACATCACTCAGCCAAAAAGGCCTCTTAGATCATCAAGCAAACTCCTACTAGAAGTCACCAACAGCTACAATAGCTTTGGCGATGCACTATATAGTAGTTCAGTGGCTAAAAAATGGAACTCTGTCCATACTAGCATTCAAAACACATCATCCAAAGCCTCCTTTAAAGACCTCATCAGGCAACATCTCAAGCAAAGTTGGCAGTGCCATGACTGCTCCCCAGGCTAGTGAAAGCAGATAACATATACATACTAAATCTAGAGCACTTGATAATAGTTTTCAATCTTACTCACAAACACTGGCTAATCTACAATGTATGTACTGTACCTGTGTACTATGTATGTATTCTACCTATGTTCCAAATTTCAGCTGTACACCACAAATCTATTAATTACCTTTATTTTTTAAATTAATATTTTTTTGTTTGTTCTCTCTCCACTGTAACTGTTTATGTGCCGCATACCACTGTAAAAACATGTCTCTTGTAATTTGTGTGTATACTGATCATGTCTAAATAACTAAATGTGTCTGTAATTTTTCTTTGTGGAGCTTTCCTCCCAGGGCCTCTGCTGAAAAAGGGCCTTTTTGGCTCAGTCAGACACCCCCGGTTAACAAATGTAAAATAAATAAATAAATTTGTCCAAAACATGTAACTTAATTTGTCACTTAAATACTGTCTTGCTTACGAGACATACTGTAAATTTGTTTAGTACTTGTAATTTTGAACTTCATATTTTAATTTTTATTTCAGCATTTAATTATATTGTATGCTAGTGATATCTGCAGGACAACCTGGATCACGTCTGTCCAATTCAGCCAGTTTGTGGCAGACAACATGGTTTAGCTTGAGAATTTTCAAAGGCCTCTCTCTCCTTCCTTAATCAAATTTGCAATGTTTCAGCATTAAAGTGCAGTCCATTTAGGTAGATTACAGCAAAGATGTTTACAATGTGCAATTCTGAGTCTCATTTCTAAGAAAATGATTCAGTACATAAATATAGTCTGTTCTGGATGAAAGTCTGAGGATAATTGCATTAAATAATTTTGAATTTAATTTCTAAAGCTACTTAAGTAGAAGTTAAAATACTACTAAGATATGACCTGATTTTCCTTTGTCAGCATTGCTCAGAATGTATTCTCCATTGCTAGTCTAATAACATTTTAATTGGATACAGATGGATTCCTTATACTTTAACAAAGTTTACTGTACTGTTGTATTGTTTAGACTTCATAAGATTGATGAGAACTTTTACCTCTAAAATAAAAAATTGTTTTCTTCGGTCATGGGAGTGAAATCAACTTGTGTTTTAATTTCTTATTCATCCCTAAGCTTTTTCCATTACCTGCACTTTGAGTAAGAAAGACCAGTTTTCTCAGATATTAAAACTCCTGCTAAATATATTCTGCAAGGCTTTTTTCCTTACTGTCTTATACATCTACAGTCTGAACTGCTTATTTTTAATCTATGTGTTACCATTTTCTAACTCCTGCCCTTTAGTGCGAAAAAGACATCCATGGCATGTTAAGCTTCGTGTAATTTTACCTCACCAGGGCTTCAGTGCTTATTGTCTCTGAATAATAATGATGTAATAAAAAAAGGTCCACAGTCTGTGCTTGTGTTACTAAATATTGCCTGTATAAAGTTGTCTGTTGCCTGTTGGCATTAGAATGTCTTTATGATCTGTCTTTATGGTCTAACTCAGAAGCCTTCAGAATTCACATCCTTAAAAGTCTTAAGTTTTTATTCAAAACCACAAGATGTTATGTAGTCCAATCTCGCCTACATTTTTACTCACGGGTTCGGAGACAAATATCGGCTCCGACTCAGCCAACTTTTATTTTCTAGCACAAAGTCTCTAATTGGCTGGGCTAAACAGGTATCCCATGTTGCACTGCTCCATAGTCCCAGATCTCGTTTGCCGCTTGTGTAGCTAGGACGTGGTCTCGCTTGGCTGGGGCTAAGTACCTCAAAATTTCTACTTTTTTCTTCAGAAAATTGTTGTGATTCAAACAAAAGCTGTTTTAATAGCTATTTCTTCTTGTTTAGCATAATTTTTTGGTTGAAGTATTGTCTGCGTGTGAGTGGTATCCCTAACTGTTCTGGTGGGCTAGGCCCGTTTAAGTTAGAGGACCTAGTTCTCCTTTTTGTGCAGAGTTTACCTTGTGTTTTGGCTTCCTGTATTTCAGTGTGTCCCTTTCTCTGGTTGTCCTGTAGGAACCTGGGTGGAAACTCCCAGATATGCTCAGAATTAGTCCAAAATGATACAAAAATCACTGAACCCACAGACATGCCAACATACTGGCAGACAGGTTCAGTGCAAACTTCACCCCCCTCTCCCCCCCTAAAGGAGAGATAACTATCCCAGCTGAGTGTAGCCTCCCGGACATCTCAAATGCGCAGGTGAAAGCTGCTCTCTCTAAAGCTAAAAACACAGCATCAATGGGACCGGATGGTGTCCCCGGCTGTGTGCTACACGAGCTAAATGAGGAATTAAACCCGCACATAAGGCAGCTGTTTAATCTCAGCCTTACCACAGGATACGTGCCCAAGGAGTGGCGTACGGCAACTGTGGTCCCACTCCACAAAGGCGGCCTCACGGACCCTGGTAATTACCGCCCCATAAGCTTAACAAGTCTAGTCTGCAAAGCTATGGAGAGGATCATAATGGAGCTCATAAACAAAGATATAGGGGACTTGCAGACATTCGACCCAACCCAGTTTGGCTTTGTCAAGGGAAGATCATGCCTTTTGAACTTGGTCGACTTCTTCGAAACAGTCACCAAGGCCATTGATGAGGGAAAGGCAGTCCATACAGTCTACCTTGACCTTGCAAAGGCTTTCGACACAATACCCCACTCGGGTATTGTAGAAAAACTTACCAGCTTAAATGTAAACCCATATGTCACAAGATGGGTTGCAAACTGGCTTAAGGACAGAACCCACAGGGTTAGAGTTGCTGGCACTGTGTCAGACTCCAAGCCAGTCACAAGTGGTGTCCCACAGGGCTCGGTCCTTGGCCCCCTATTGTTTGGCATCTACTTGTCAGAAGTACAGGCCAACATGGGAGGACTTTGGCTGACAAAGTTTGCAGACGACTGCAAACTGGGCGCCATAGTGGAAAGTGCATCGGACACGGATATCCTTCAGAAGGGACTCACGGAAACAGATAGCTGGTGCCAGAGCCATGGCCTGAAGTTAAACGCCAAAAATGTATAGTCATACCCTTGGGAAAAACAAGGTAACCCCAAGCTACCATATAGGTGGCAATCCACTAAGCACAGAAGAGGTTATCAGGGACCTGGGGACCCAGGTTGACAGTGGCCTTTCTTTTGACACTCACGTTGCTAAAGTGGTTAGAAAGACCTTCTACATTGCCCACCTGATCATGAAGGGATTCACATCCAGATCTAGTGAGGTCATTGTTCCCCTGTACTCTTCACTTATCAGACCAATGATCGAGTACAATGCCCCATTCGGGATGCATCTCACCCGACATCTGCAGCAATTGGAGAGACCCCAAAAGTTCCTCACCAAAAGGATAAAGGGACTCCAAAATCTGTTATATGCTGCCAGATTGAAGAAACTCCAGCTCTATTCAGTCACATACCGTCTGCTCAGAGGTGACATGTGCCTGACATACAAGGCCATGTCCAACCCGGAATTAATGGACATGCTCCACCTCAAAAAATCCAAATCCACCAAAACCACTAGAGCAAGCGACTTAAACCTTAGCACGGATATAAATAGGACGTGCTGGAGGGATAAATTTGTCACTCAGAGACTCCCTATGCTGTGGAATAAAATCCCGGTCCATGTGAGGCAGAGCACCTCGCTGACTCTGTTCAAGAGAAATCTAGACCTGTGGATGGGAGATCGTAGGTTTACCCCGGGAATCATCTCTGTGTCACTGCTGGACAGAGGCACAACAAACTAATGGGCACAGTATTTTTTCATATAAGGGGTGGCGTAAGCCACAAAAATTTGGGCTAGGCTTATAAATGCCTTAGGGCAGATAGCCTAGTATAAACCTATGAACCTATGAACCTATGTCTTGTGTGTTGTAGTTTCTAAAACCGTTTTACTTACTGGTTCTTGGGTTTTTTGTGTGTAGATATAGTTCCCGCCTTTGCTGTTTCCCGGCTAGGTCTCCCTTTCGTCTTGGGTATGAATACCTTTTTTGAGATGTCTAAGGATCAAAAGGAACATAAACCTTCGGGTTTTAAGAAATGTTCCAAATGTAGCTACAAGATGTCTATTACGGACGGACATTCCGTGTGTGTGTATTGCCTAGGAGCAATTCACTTGCAAGAATCCTGTAGTTTTTGCCACGCCTTCAGTCCAAGGGTGCTACAGGAAAGAAAAAATAAACGTATATGGAAGGGACTCTTAAAACCTTCGTTTGAGGAGTCTTTAGACTCGGCTTCGAGTACTCAGTCTAAGGCTTCGAAGGCGAAGAAAAGATCTCCGGCTCCGTCTGTCTCCTCGGAGCCACCAGAGAAAACTTCTAAACTAGACTCTACCTCCTCGGCTCCTATGTCCTCGGGGCCACAGGAGGTATCTGTTGTGCTGGAATAGACTTCGGCTCCAATATTATTGGAACCCATTCGGAGCCGGTCTCCCAGCATTAGGCATGGCTGTCCTGATAGGAGATCCCAATCCCCCTCTATGTCCTCCAAGTCCTCCAGGCTGTCCGATTTGGATGTCGATAGGGTGGTTCAGAGGCTCCTGCAGTCGCCGGTGTTGGCAAAATTATTCTCGGCTCCAACCTAGTCGGCTCCGGAGCCCGTCCCGATGCTTGTATCAATGGTTCCTCCTCCGAGCACTTCCTTGTCTTCAGAGCTGGAATGCTCCACTCCGAGTGGTGTTCTTGTGCCGCTCTGATACCCCTCAAGGGTTTATCAGTGCCGACTTCGGCTCCAACCATGTCGGTCCCATCCACAGGTTTTGGTACTTGGGTTTCCTCTGTCGGGCCCAAGGGGGATACTTTGGGACATCTGTTGGTTCTGAGCCTCCCCCTCAGCGCATCAGCTTGGGGAACCCCGACCCTGGTCGTGGCCTCAGAGGCCGGTCGGTCCTCGGAATCGGGGGGACCCGCCTTCGAGGCCATGAGGAGCGCACTGGCCAGATCTTCAGTCACATCACCCAGATCGGTCATTCCGTCCCCTTCCACCCCAGCTAAAGCCTCTGATGCCCCCCTATCCGTGGATGGTAGAGCCCAAAGGTCTGGGGATACCCCCATGAGCAGTCCTCAACTTTCTGAGGGTCCCTCAGAGTCTGTGCCTGAGGAGCCCCCCAGAAAGAAGTTGTGCAAGAGGAAGCACATAGACTCCCAGGACGAGTCTCTCACTTCTGATACCGACCTCGAGGAGTCAGAGGGGTCCCCCAAGTCATCCTCTGAGGACGTCTCTTTCTCCGACATCCTGGAGATATTGAGACAGAGAGGCGACTGCCTGTCCAAAACCCCTTCTGAGGAGGAGTCGGTATTCCTCAAGGCCTTTGGAGCTCAACCCTCCACCTCCTGGGTGTCTCCACCCTTCGACGAGCTCTTGGATTTAATTTGTCGAAGGGTGTGGGAGAATCCTGATTCGGTGGAACCTGTGCCCAGAAGGCCCAATAAGTTTCTTTCTGCCCCCCCCCCGGGAAAGAGTTCCTGTCCAAAGGGGTTTCTGTAGATGCCATGGTGGTGGCGGCGGCCACACAGCAGGAAGTAGCCGAGTCTTCTTTTTCTGTCCATCCTCCTAACAAGGAGTCCAGGAGCATGGACTGCTACAGGAAACGTACCCTCTCTTCAGCGACCTTCACCCTGCGGTCGCTGAACTATCTTTGTCATTTTACTCGGCTCCAGAGAGATCTCCTCAAGGAGTTAGGAGATACTCTAATGGGTAACGTACCTGAGGAGTTAGCACACACAGTTAATGCCCAGGTGTCTACCCTCAATTCGATCGTCAACTCGTCCATGAGGCTCATTTCGTATGCAGCTGAGGGGGCGAGTAGGGCAGCTAGTTCGGGTGTAACCCTCAGGAGGCAAGCCTGGATGCACCTGTGTCATTTTGCGGAGGCCTTCAAGTCTTCCTTCACTGACGCCCCCTTTGATGAGTCCTCACTTTTTGGGACCAAAGTGAAAGACATCCTCACCATATGCGAGCAAGAGGGAAAGACCCTGTCTGCTGTAGGGGTCCGTTTTTCCCTTCCCTCTAGGCCTTACCCCAAGGCTCAGCGAGGAGGGAAGATGTGGTTCAAGAAATCACAGAAGTTTTTCCCTGCCGCACAAGGTGAGTCCCCCCTCCAGAGGAGGGGGAGGTTATTCTGGAAGACACCGTCCTAGAGGCAGAGGAGGCCCCCACAACTCAAGAGACAGTGATTCCTTTCGCGGTTCCTCTTACCATCGTTCCTGATGTGTTGGCCGACTGTGCTATTCTGGAGCCAGTCATGGGCCATATTTCGTTGTACCCGGAAGCCTGGGCAAGCATCACCCAGGATCGATGGGTACTCCGAATAGTTTCCGGAGGTTATACCATTCCCTTTTTGTCAGACCCCCCTCCAGTCAGGAGGATCCCGGACGTTCCACCCAGTCAATCACGCAGCATTAGAAGTCTTAAAGCTGCTAAACAAAGGAGTCATCCAACCTGTCTCCTCAGACCAAATTGGATTAGGGACTTACTCAAGACTCTTTTTGGTGCTGAAAAGAACAGGGGACCTGAGACCCATTCTAGATCTCAGTCAATTAAACCACTACGTTCTGAAGTCCAAGTTCCGAATGGTCACCCTTCAGTCCATTTTCCCGTTGCTGGGAAAAGAAGTGTGGATGTGCTCCATCAACCTCAAGGATGCTTACTACCATATCAAAAAGGACAGGGCATCCAGGAGTCACTTACGCTTCTGGCTGGGAGCCAGTCATTTCCAGTTTCATGCCCTGCCCTTTGGTCTCACCACAGCCCCCAGGGTGTTCACCAAGTGCTTGGCGGTGGTGACAGCTCACTTGAGACGTCAAGGATTCCAAGTGTTTCCATACCTGGACGACTGGCTCCTTACCGCCCCCACCAGGCATCTTCTCATCCGGGCCAGGGACGCTACCATTTCCCTCCGTCAACAACTAGGAATTACCTTGAACTGGGAAAAATCTGCCTTTCTGCCCTCACAGCGTGTCACGTTTGTAGGCGCAGAGCTAGACACCATCCAAATGCGAGCCTTTCTGCCCCAAGAAAGGATCGGAGTATTGCAGAGTCAGGTTCATGCTTTATTACCCCTCAGGAAAGTACAAGCGAGATGGGTGCTTCAGCTTCTGGGATCCATGGCAGCTACCATTATGTTAGTGCCTCTAGCGAGATTACAGATGAGGCTTCTTCAGTGGCTTCTCTTTGCCCGATGGTCCTTTCAGAAACTCTCCCTTTCCCACCAGATCCTACTCACGGACAGATGCAAGCAGGATCTCTGTTGGTGGCTATGCCCCACCAATCTGGACGAGGGAAAACCATTTGTCCCCTCGTCACCCGTCGCCACGGTGACCACGGACGCCTCCCAGATGGGGTGGGGGGGCATTATCTTGGTAGGACAGTCCAAGGCATGTGGCAAGATCATGAGGTACATCTGCATATCAATGTTCTAGAGATGAGAGCGGGAACATCAGAGCTCTCTCCCTCTGGGAACGATTGCAATTCACTCGGACAACATGTCCATTGTGTGGTACTTGAACAAGCAAGGAAGAACCAGATCTTACCCCCTGTGCAGAGAGGCCATGCGAGTGTGGCAGCGGGCAGTGTCTTTCCAATGGTTTCTAGTGGCAACACACATTCTGGGGAAGGCCAATGGGATAGCAGACAGGCTGAGCAGAGTTATCCTGATGCCTTACGAGTGGTCCCTGAACCTTCTGGTTGCAAAACAGATTTTCCACAGGTGGGGTCAGCCTTGCTGCAATCTTTTTGCCAGTCCCCTCAATGCCAAATGCAGCAGCTATTTCACCCTGATCCCCCCACAGGGGGAGTCACCCAGGGACGCTCTAGTCCACGATTGCCCCCCCCCGGTCTGCTCTATGCTTTCCCTCCGTTTCCTCTGTTACCAAGAGTGATTCAGAATGCCATATCCTTGGGAAGCAAGATGATTCTAATTGCCCCACACTGGCCTCGCCAAGTCTGGTTCTCCTTTCTCCATCAATTCACGGTGGACAGTCCCTGGACTCTGGACCCAGTGCCACACCTACTGACACACATGTCGGGGCAGTTCCATCCCTTCCTGCGGACCCTCAGGTTGACAGCCTGGCTACTCCACTTCCGTCATTAGTCAAACTTCATTGGTTTTCGCCCTAGGTGGTGCACATTTTATCCTCTTCTCATAAGTCTTCCACCAGGAAGATTTATTCTAGCAAATGGAAGAGGTTTACCATTTGGGCTCAGGCCCAAGGACTTGACCCTTACACAGCCCCAATTCCTGCTGTTTTGGATTTTCTGTCCATGCTCTTTCAACAGGGTTCCACCCCTGCTACCATTAAAGTGCAGCTGGCTGCTATTTTGAATTTTCATACCTTCTACGAGCCTTCCCTTATGGCACATAAACTCTGTAAGGACTTTTTGAAAGGCACCTTGTTACTCTGGCCTCTTGTGTCAGAACCTATCATGCCCTGGGATCTAAACATTGTTTTGCAAGCCCTGACTTCCCCACCTTTCGAACCGGCTGCCTCATGTGACTTAAAGTTCCTGTCTTGGAAGACTGCTTTCTTGATAGCCATCGCATCAGCTAGACGGGTGTCAGAGATTCAAGCTTTGTCCATCAAACCCCCATATTTAATCTTCCATAAGGACAGGGTTTCTCTTAGACCTAATCCGTCCATTCTTCCTAAAGTTTCATCTACTGTTAATCTCAACCAGTCTATTGAGCTGCCAGTTTTCTTCCCTCAATTCTCGAACAAAGCAGAGTTTAGATTTCGTCAATTGGACATGCACAGGCAATTACGATTCTACTTACACAGGACTAAACAACTACAGAAAGCTGACCAATTGTTTGTGTCTTTTTCAGAAAGTAGAGCGGGATCCCCCATTTCCAAGGTTACAATCTCCAGATGGATTTCAAGCTGTATTTCCTTTGTTTACTCCTCTGCGGGCAAAGATCTACCATTCCCAGTCAAGGATTCACTCTACCAGGGCTGTTTCTGCGTCAACAGCTTACCATGCCAGATTTTCTTTGGATGATATTTGTGCTGCAGCCACGTGGGCTTCCCCACACACCTTTATTACTCATTACAAACTGGACGTGGCTTCTAGGGGCCGGGCTTCCTTTGGTTCCACAGTCCTCAGGAGTATCTTCCTTTGAGCCTCCCAGGATAGAGGTGCTAGGGACGCTGTCCCGTGAGTAAGAATGTAGGCGAGATTGGACTACATAACATCAAGAGGTTATGTACTCACCATAACGTTCAATGTATGTAGTCCATCTCGCCTCACATTCTTACGTACCCTCCCACCTGCCCCCTTCCTGGGGGATTTGGAGACTGCAATTGGCGTTGAATACCCTTCAATGGCAGTTGTTTTTTCTTATTCCCCTTGATTGTGTTCTACTGTAGTGGGTTGTTTTATGCATGAGGTGCGATTGTGTTTTTGCAGAAAACTAGATCTGGGGCTGTGGAGGAGTGCAACATGGGATACCTGTTT
>NC_056735.1:1821140046-1821195046 GCF_019279795.1 Protopterus annectens
CATTGCATAAGCAGAATAAAGTGTCTTTTATTAAGTTTGTAATAGCTGTGCAGATTCATGCAGTATGAACAGAATAAATGTATTAACCCTTTTAAGCCTTTAATGTACTAAGCATGCACATTGCTAGTATACATTTTCCTAACATTTCCCCCCTTTTAATACTTTTATTCTACTTTAAAAACAAGCCTAAACAGTTTTTTCTTCCCTTAACCTCTTCCTACTCAGGATTTGCTGTTAAGAGAGTCATTTAGTTTAAACCCATGGAAGCATTTTCAATTTTTCAGTAACTCTTCGAGTTCGGCATCTTGATATAAGGTTTCCAAAACTGAAATGTCTACAAAGTTTTTGATTAGTACTTTTATGTAGGGAATGCAGCAGCACCCACACACCATCAGTAGAGCTATCCCTACACAGATGGCAATCGAATGTTCATCAGGATACTGCCCCACCTCCCCAAACAATTTCTGGAAAAAGTCCGTCAATGGATTTGGTCCTGGTTTGGTCATGGCCGACACCTGCTGGATTACCTCAAGATGGTTGTCTATCTCGTGTTTGTGGTCAGGAATATACGAATAGCACTCCTCTTGGATTAAAGCGCATGTACCTCCTCTCGCCGCTAGGGTGAAGTCAAGAGCCATGCGATTTTCAAGTACCACTGTTCTCATGGCAGTCAGTTCATCGGTTACCAATTCTAGGGCAGGAAAAGGTTGCATTACTCATTATTTCGAGAAGCTTAGACAATATTCTCAGTTCCCAGATTGATTTAATTGCCCCATATGCTGGTAATACGTCTGCCCACGATATGACAGTATCACTCAGATCCATGTGTGATAGTCCTTTGTTATTTCCAGGGCCTAAGTCATGATGGTATTTCCAGGGTGCATTGATTTGTCCCACTGGATTGACAGGCTTCTTGATTTCTCGGGCATTCCGAATCTTCCCTTGAGGTAAAATTGTCGTGTGTCGTATGGCCGGAACCAGTTATCCCTAAAAACAACTGCCGGACCAATTCTCGGGTAGCCATTTATATGCTTTTCTTCTGCATAAAAAGTAACAATCTTCCACTTTAGTAGTAACTTTACTATACCCTTGCTCTGCATGAAACATTTTTCTATCGATTATAGACAGTTGTTTGTAAAGATCAGCATTAAGTTTTACTTCTTTAATTGTCCTATGCATCAGTTCAACAAATGAATCATAGCTTGTGTTGCAATAGAATTTGATGTTATCGGATTTAGTGTAGCATCTATAGGGAACAGTCACATTGCAATACCTCCAACCCACCTTGACTGTATCATTCTTATAAAAACACACAGTTCCTTTCTGTCGAATAGACAAGTGCAATGCTACCTTATCTTTTGATGTGACATCTGATGTATCATGAATTGTTTTCCCATGTCTTGTTAGCCCCTAGGGGAACTGCAGTTAACAGTAGCCCCCCCGTATGCTGTTGGTAAAGCCGTGAAAATCCAGCAATTCGAAACATTGAAGGTTTCAGCATACACATATTTAATTGCCTGGTAAGTATTAAAGTTTGGGTGCCACTCTGCATGCATTTTTAGTTCTACTTGCGTGGCTGAGAAAAGAAATGGCCACAATAAAAAGATTATTGTCACCAGTACAGTCAACAGGATGGTCATGTAATATTTTTGTGGAAACTGGGTTGGTCTGAGTTATCCAATTCAATTTTTGTACTTGTATTCCCTGTCCTGACAGTTCTAGTTCTGTCTGTTTCTCCCATCTCGTGGCTTTTTCTCCTAGGTCTGCCCATTTTATATTTTTGTTTTTAGTTAAACTAACATGTGGTAATCAATTAGATTTATAAAGTGCAAAAAACTCCTGGGGCAGTGAACAGTTGGCTACACTATTCCCTTCTGTGTCCCAGTACAGGTTACGCAGCATCAATCTATTTGTATGATTCTTAAATAATACTTTCTCATATTCCTTATCAGGTCCTGGTGTGTTACAAAAATACAGGGTACAGTGCAACAGGTGTTGCTTGTCAATGTCAAGGGAGGGAAACTTACTGATGGCTATGCTCATTAGTTCCTCGGTCACAGTCCCTGGACCAGTTGTAACCAAGTCTTGGCTGTACCAGTAAAACATTTCACCCTCCAATTGCACCACAAAGGTATTATTTTGTCGCTGTGCTTCCATACCCTGCATGGCTGGGACTACTGCTATACCAAATATCTGCATGAGGTCTCTGCCCAAGAGATTTACTGGGCATTTTGCAGAAACTACAATTTTGCTTTTCTGTGTTAATCCTGAAACTGGATCAGTTATTGCAAAGTTATGGGAGAGAGGCTCCCAATACAGCTGTCCATTAGCTGCTTTGACCAGTATGTAATCAGGTGACTCTATGTTTTCTGGTAGTTTGGAGGGGTGTATCAGGGTCCGTGATGCCCCTGAATCACACAAAAATTTGACCTCCCTTCCTTCTACCAAGAGTGTAACTTCTGGTTTTGTGTCTGCTAAATAGAGCTCCAGGCTCAACAAAGCTAGATCTAATATTTCGTTTTCTTCATTGTCACTAACTTCCTGCACTTCCTGTACTCCCTCTTTCAGATTCTCATTTCTCCTTTTTTTACTAGCCCCTTCTGGTGATTCTTGACTATCATATAGTCAGTCCTCATCCTCCTTGTCTTCCATTGTTGCCTTCTTATTTTTCCTGCAATCCCTTGCCAAATGTCCCTTTTTACCACATTTAAAACATTCTCCCCATTTCTTATGCCCTTCAAAGTCCTCTGATCACAGCTGGCCTTAGGCATAGGCGAACTAGGCGACCACCTAGGGCGCCGTACAGGCCGGCCTCAAAAGGGCGCAATTCACGGATCGGAGTTCTGTGTTGTGACAAGTGCAACACCTACCTGGAAAAGCCGAACAGACAACAACGTTTCTTTTTTTTTTTTATTTCTCACCGCCGCTGCCCTAAAGACTACAATTGCGCCCTCCCCAGCATCAGAGGGTGCAATTTACAGAGCGGAGTTCTGTTGTGAGGGCCCCTAACCTGGAAGCCGAACAGACAACAATGTTTCTTTTCTTTTTTTTTTTTTTATTTCACCGCCGCTGCCCTAAAGACTACAATTGCGGCCTCCCCAGCATTCTGATTCTGGGAGTGTAAATGTCAGCTTCAGGTTAGTTCTCAATTTGCAATTTACAGAGCGGAGTTCTGTTGTGAATTGTGAGGACCCCTAACCTGGAAAAGCAGAACAGACAACAACGTCCCGTTTCTTTTTTTTTTTTTTTAAATTTCACCGCCGCTGCCCTAAAGACTACAATGCGCCCTCCCCAGCATCAGCCTGCTACACTTGTAGAAAACGGTTTGTTTCAATTACAGGAGTGCAGTTGGTCCACCACTTTGAGTTGAGGGGTCACCATTCTACTGACACCATTGTAAACATTCTAGACATGCAAATCAAGTTATTCTCCCTCAAATATTTTGCATTGAGTGGTGAAAGGTGCCCTGCCTTACAGTCGTTACAGAGGTTTTAATGCACAACAAGAAGCATCATTCAGTGTAATTATAACAAGTGGCACCCTCGTATCTGGATCTACCCATATACCCAGGTCCTTAAATGAATCTACAGTTTCAATCATGTTATACTGTGTTAAATATTCACCCTTCAATCTTATGTCTCCCAAAACTCATATACTTAGTATTTTATGTGTTTAGCAGTGTATTGTTCTCCTGTACCCAAATGTCAATTTAGTTAAGTTAATTTGCAGACATGCCCTATCTGTAACAAATGTAATCATTTTGCCCCATTTTTCAAGTCATCAACATGCAGACTGTAGAATATCACAGATGAAAAAGATAGATCTGACAGATTCAGTCTAAACAAGCATGGGTCTAGGACAGAGTCCTGTGGGACACCCTGACTGTAACCTAGCATTTTACCTGCCCAATTGCTGTATGATATTTGCCATTTCCTATAGTAAGCCATGCAGCTAGCCAGCTTGTAAATATTACATCAATACATAGTTGTTCTAATGCATTGATCAGTGTCTTCTATATAACCCTATCAAGGACTGAAGTTTATGTCTATATAAATTGCATCAGCTCAAAATGTTTTATTATGGCTCTTATTATATTATTATTGGACATCATGTTACAGGTGGTTATGGAACTGTTTTCAACATATACATATTGATATATGATTTCAAGTCAGAGCTTTTCCAGTAATGCATCCAAAATAACCTCCTCCATTATTTTTTCCATAACAAGAACGTAAACTTATGGGTCTATATGACACAAGGTTTGTCCTAGTCCCTTTTCCTATAAGGATGGGTTTAACAAGTGCATGGTATTTCTGCAGCCTTTCCAGTTGTTGTAGATGTCTTGTGAGGTACATACCAAAAGGGGCGTTGTACTCTATAATGGGTCTAATGAGTGATGAGTAGAGGGGAACAATGACCTCTTTTTTTCTGGATGAGAAACCTTTTGTGATGAGGTGTGCCACATAGAAGGAATTCCTGACTACTGTGGTGATGTGATTATCAAAGGAGCGATTACTGTCCATCTGTGTCCCAAGGTCTCTTATCACACTTTCGGTGTTAAGTATACTACTGCCTATGTTGTAGTTCATGGGTACAGAGTTTTTGCCAAAGGGGATGACAATGCACTTTTTGGCATTGAGCATTGAGCTTGAGGCCATGGCTTTGACACCAGGCATCTGTCTCAGTGAGGCCCTTTTGTAGGATGTCACATCGTTAGGAGTTTCGATTATGGCTCCTAGTTTGCAGTCATCTGTGAACTTCGTTAGCCAAAGACCTTCTGTGTTAGCCTGTACTTCAGAGAAGTAGATACCAAACAGGAGAGGACCCAGGACTGAACCCTGTGGTACTCCACTTGTCACTGGTCTGAAGTCGGATTTGGAGTCTGCTACTTTCACAGTGTGGGTTCTGTCAGTGAGCCAGTTGGCAACCCATCTTGTGACATAGGGATTTATACCTAGTTTAGTGAGTTTATCTATAATTCCAGAGTGGGGGATGGTGTCGAAAGCCTTGGCAAGATCTAGATAGGCTGTGTGAACCACCTTACCCTTGTCTACAGCTTTGGTGACTGCTTCAAAGAAGTCTATCAGGTTTAGGAGACATGATCTGCCTTTTACAAACCCAAACTGGGTGGGATCCAGAGTTTGCAGATTACCAATGTCTTTGTTTATAAGTTCCATGATGATATGTTCCATGGCCTTGCAGACCAGGCTCATTAGGCTAATGGGGCGGTAGTTCCCAGGGTCCATGGTGGCACCCCCCTTGTGGAGTGGGATAACCATTGCTGTGCACCATTCAGCAGGCACAAAGCCTGAGGTGAGGCTATGATTGGACATGGTACTTAGGTGGGGTGCCAGTTCATTCTGTAGTCCATGTAGAACGCAGCCTGGGATGTTGTCTGGTCCCATGGATGCTGTGTTCTTGGCTTTGGAGAGTGTGGTTTTTACCTGTGCAGCCGTGATTACAGGAACTTTGCATTCATCCTGTATAGAGATGGGCTCTTTAGGGGGTGAGAGGGGGGGTAAAGTTAGCACTGAACCTATCTGCCAGGATGTTGGAAATATCAGTTGGGTCTGTATATTTAGTGCCATTGTGCTGTAACTCAGAGCAGATCTGAGTGTTGCCATTGAGATTCTTGACATAGCTATAGAATGCTTTGTGGTTGTCTTTAGAATCAGTGGCGATTTTGTTTTCATAACTAGCTTTGGAGGATTTTATCAGGGATTGCAGCTTCTTACTGAGGCTGACCAGGGAGCTCCTCCACTCGTGGGATTTTACTCTCTTTTGCAAGAGTTTCTTCCTTCTGTTGTAAAGTTTGTTTATGGCAGGGGACCACCAGATTGGCTTCCTTTTTTTGGAGGATAGTGTCTTGGTTCTGTTTGGGATAGCACGATCCATGCACTCATGTAAGTGCTTATAAAGTGCAATTGTGTAGGATTCAGTAGTTGTAACTGTATTGTCCATCTGCATGGGTGTCATGAAGTTCACCACTTCTGTCTTAAGAAGCATGAAGCTGGCTTTGGAGAAATTTTTTACCATGGTTTCCTTAATGGGGGGTGGAGGCAGGATGTGGATATCTAGGGTAATTAGCTTATGGTCGGATCGGACCAATGAGGCATTGACTTCAGGTGTGGCACACCGGTCACTCATATTGGTAATGACTAGATCTAGGATATTGTTGCCCCTGGTGGGGTTGTGGATAAGGTGATCCAGGGCATTGGAGTTTATGAATTCCAGAAAGCGTTGAGCGAAGGAGTTGGTATATGAGTAGTTTTCCCAGTTAATGGTGGGGTAGTTGAAATCGCCCATTATTAGAGTGTTTGGTTGAACCCTAATATTTTCCAGTACATCAAGAAAAGAGGAGTGGGAATCCTGGGGCATGGTGGGTGATCTGTAGCAAGTTATAATTTGGATTGCAGTTTTGCCCAGAGTTAGTTGCACTTGGATAACCTTGGCTGCATTATGCTGAGCAACTAGCCTGGAGGTGAGTGCAAATGGTCAAACAAATCAACCCCACAAAAAGTCAAATGTAAGTACTTTTTGCAAGGGGGTCAAGCTCCTCTGTCTGTACCCCTAACCATGTTGATGGCTTGTACCCTTGCACCCTGAACTTATATATGACAACTCCATAGTTGCACAAACATGAAGAAGGGAGAAATCTCCAAACCAAGGAGTCACTGCAGGCACACATTTGGAAACCACAGCAGCAGTGATTTCCTATAGAAAACTATGGTCAGAGAGTTCATGTTTAGCAAGTGGCTATCTGTGTTTGTGCTATTTTGTTTCAATATCTGTAATCACTGTAGAAGCAAATAGAACATATGCATGGTAACTGGTGAGATAACCAAATAATGGAACACTGGAATGGCTGAGGAGGGGGCTGCTGCTGTGGGTTGCTGCAGGAGGGGCTGCTATGGGGTGGTGGTCTAGTACCCTTCCTAGAACCCTATTTGACCATGATCTGGCTCTTGTATTTAAAGTAGAAAATACATATGCAAAGGTAGCTGCAGTATAACTACATTACAAGGTATCTTTTTCTTCCTATGCATTTAAATAATTTAAGGAAATGACTGGAGTGGCTTTATTGGGGAATGACCCAGTGGGCGTGACTCAAATAGGGTGTTTCATGAGTGTGGTATGGGTGGAGCTTAAGGGGGCACCTGAGCACTACTTTGCCTAGGGCGCCATTTCGGCTAAGGCTGGCCCTGCCTCTGATCGCTGATCAGACTGCTTGTTTCCCTGTGCATTTTTCTTGCCCTTTTTCCCAGACTGCACTACATAAACTTCTGCTCTGTCTTCTGCAGAAAATACTTGAGCTTTATTTTCCTTTTTGCTATTAAAATGCCTTTCGGCATGTCTAGCATATTCAAGTAATGATTGTAACCTGCTGGTACGATGGTCTACCATGTGTTTTGTAATAAAACTGCTTATAGGCGCACTACTGCCTTTCAAAAATTCATTCTTTAATTGCTGTTCATATGGGGAATCTTGCGTTTGATCTTCAGGAACCTGCATTCCACAGTGGTTATTAAAACATTCTAACAATCTGGCATAATACCGGACAATTGTTTCACCTTCTTGTTGGATGCATTGATTAATGCAAGTCCAGTCTGCCCTAAGTTTCCATTTTTCAGAGATGCGGTCTGTAAGACCTTTTACTCTTGTGTCTAATTCTGCACTGCTATATGGGAGGGGTCTTTGTGCAGCGTCACGAGGGTTCCAGTTGCCATAAATCATGTACCAATCTGGCCCTACAATTTGTCTAACTACTTTTTCTACTTCTTCTCCGTTTAATTTATAACTTAACCTCATTCCTTGTAAGTCTTCTGAGAATTTTCTAAAATTAATCTTCGGATGGGGAATTCCCTCAGTGGCTTTCCGGATATCTTCCGGAGTCCAAGGTCTATATACAAAGATAGTTGGGTCCTGATTGTCCTGACCTGCCTGAGGATTAGGTACTTCTATAAGCAGGCATATTTCTTCTTCTTCTCCTATAGGTCGTGAATTCTTAACTATTTGCCATAACCCAATATCTTCT
The DNA here is from genome assembly GCF_019279795.1 of Protopterus annectens. Taxonomy (NCBI): domain Eukaryota; kingdom Metazoa; phylum Chordata; order Ceratodontiformes; family Protopteridae; genus Protopterus; species Protopterus annectens. The sequence continues at coordinate 1,821,148,082 of NC_056735.1, forward strand.
TCTGAATTATTTGCCTTTGTTCGGGACCTGATCCCGATGGGATCTCTGATTTTAGTTAGTTTTAGTTTTATAATACCTCTATCTTCAGTGACCACAGGATATAGTGGGGGTGGACTAACCTGTTCACTCACTTCATATTCTGGTAAGGGAGGCGGAGGTGCTGATGCTATTACTAAGTTATTATCCTCCTTATCTAAAAACATTGCTTTTGAATCTTTGTTCCTTTGGTCCCAACGGTTTACTTCCTCCAGCCACCTGTGTGCTTGAGGAATTCCTAACCGCCGTTGCTTTTTTACCTGACCCTTGGAATCGTTTTTGAGTTGTTTGATAAGTTTGATAAGTGAGGATTTTTCTAATTTTCCATTGAATTCATATTTATTAACCCATTTTGAAAAATATCTAATATTATCAGCGTGTTGTGACTGCATATATTTTGCGTCTTCCATTAACGGCGGGCTCTGGGGTGTTTTTGTGCAATTATTACCCATTTTATTTTACCTTTGATTGTTACGTAACTTCTCTTGATTTTTAACGTGTACCACGGATTTTGTTATAGTCTCTTCAGAATGACTGCCTACTTATTCTGTTTCTCCTGATCTATGACAAGACAGTACTCTTTTTTTATCCCTGACTGTAAGAAAAATACAATCTGATAAAAAACAATACACATCCAGTCCCTGATCTGAAACAGAAAACAGAAAAAAGTAGATTCACCTTACCTGAGCCCACGTGATTGATCACCGATTCGCGGAGACCCGTCCTTCAGTCACAGATCAGAAAGTGGCTGGCCTCTTTTAGGTTCATAGGTTCATACTAGGCTATCTGCCCTAGGGCATTTATAAGCCTAGCCAGAGTGTGTTTGGCTTTCGCCACCCATTTTAAATTAATTTTGCTATGCCCTTTTTTGAGGTTAGTATACTGTGCCTCTGTCTAACAGTGACACAGAAGTGATACCCGGGGTAAACCTATGATCTCCCATCCACTCATCAAGATTCCTCTTGAAGAGAGTCAGTGAGGGACTCTGCCTAACCTGGACTGGCATTTTATTCCAGAGTGAAGGGAGCCTCTGGGTTATGAATCTGTCCCTCCAGCATGTCCTATTTATTTCAGTGCTGAGGTTCAAGTCTCTCGAGTGCGTAGCTCGATGGGATTTGGATTTTCTGAGGTGCAGCATGTCCATTAATTCCAGGTTGGACATGGCTTTATACGTCAGGCACAGATCGCCTCTGAGCAGGAAGTATGCCACTGAGTAGAGCTGGAGTTTCTTTAACCAGGCAGCATATGGCATCTGTTTGAGCCCTTTGATCCTCTTGGTGAGGTACTTTTGGGGTCTTTCCAGTTGCTACAGGTGTCTGGTAAGGTACATCCTAAAAGGGGCATTGTACTCAATTATGGGCCTGATGAGGGATGAGTAAAGAGGCACGACCTCCCCTGATCTAGATGTGAATCCCTTCATAATTAGGTGGGCTATATAAAATGTTTTTCTAACCACTTTGGCCACGTGGTTGTCAAATGAGAGATTGCTATCAACTTGGGTCCCCAGGTCCCTAATTACTTCTTCTGTACTTAATGGATTACCACCTATGTGGTAATTTGTGGGCCCTTTGTTTTTGCCAAAGGGGATGACTATACACTTTTTGGCGGTTAGCTTGAGGCCATGGTTCTGGCATCAGTTGTCTGTTTCTATGAGGCCCTTTTGAGGATGCTTGTGTTGGCTGGAGAGTCAATTATGGTGCCCAGTTTGCAGTCATCTGCGAACTTGGTCAGCCACAGTCTTTCCGTGTTGGCCTGTACCTCCGAGAAATATATACTGAACAAGAAAGGTCCCAGGACTGAGCCTTGTGGGATGCCACTTGTAACTGGTTTGGAGTCTGACATGGCTCCAGCAATTCTAACCATGTGGGTTCTGTCCTTGAGCCAGTTTGCAACCCATCTAGTGACATAGGGGTTTATGTTTAAGCTGGTGAGCTTATCTATAATGCCCGAGTGGGGTATTGTATCGAAGGCTTTTGCGAGGTCCAGGTAGGCTGTGTGGACCACCTTCCCCTCATCAATGGCCTTGGTGACTGTTTCAAAGAAATCAACCAGGTTTAAGAGGCAGGATCTGCCCTTAACAAAGCCGAACTGGGTAGGATCCAGTGTCTGTAGGTCCCCAATATCTTTATTTATGAGGTCCATGATGATCCTTTCCATAGCTTTGCAGACCAAACTAGTCAGACTTATGGGGCGATAGTTTCCAGGATCCATTGAGGCACCACCTTTGTGGAGAGGGATCACTGTTGCTGTACACCACTCTTTGGGTACATATCCTGTAGTAAGGCTGAGACTGAACAGTAGTTTTATGTTTGGGTTTAGCTCTTCTTGGAGTTCATGTAGGATGCAGCCCGGGACACCGTCTGGTCCCATTGATGTTGTGTTTTTTGCTTTAGACAGGGCAGCTCTTACCTGAGCATCTGAGATGTCAGGGGGGCAGCACTCTGCTGGGGTAGATATTTGCCCTTTTGGTGGGGAGGGGAGGGAGAAGTTTGCACTGAACCTGTCAGCTAGGATGTTGGCAATGTCTGTGGATTCAGTGTATTTTGTGTCATTTTGGACTAATTTTGAGCATATCTGGAAATTCCCACCCAGGTTCCTACTATAACTAAAGAAAGCCTTGTGATTATCCTTAGTGTCCTGTGCAATTTTTCTCTCGAAGCTGGCCTTAGACGATTTTATGAGTGCCCATAGTTTTTTGCTAATACTGATCAAAGATGCCTTCCCTTTTTGGGATTTTGCTCTATCATGTAGTAGCTTCCTCCTTCTATTATATAGTTTGTTTATGGCTGGGGTTCACCAGACAGGACGTCTGCCTTTGGAGGATTGGGTCTTGGTTTTATTTGGGATTGCATTTTGATGACAATTCAGTCGGAGGACTTTTCATATAAGAAGAACCAATTTGGTTTCTTCCCCGTACGATTTCAGCCACCTGGCCATCTGATCTGAGGCGAAGAGAGGGTTCCAGTCCGAAGGACCAATCTGTAAAAGGAAAAACTTCAAAGATCAATACACGTTAGGTTCAAGCAAGGCACCCTTTATTACTTGCAGCAAGGAGACAAAGCATGTAGGTACAAGATTTGTCTAACTTTCTGGTGGTCAGTATATTATACTTATACAGTTCTCTTCATGTCACTTAGAAAATGTTACTAATTTACTGCTGACGTAGTTGGACACAGCTTTCTGTATGTTACACAGAAAATGTTACCAGGCTTATTGCTGTCTTGCAAAAACATTTCAGAAAAACAACCTGGCCTTGGGCTTATTTTAGCCCACCTTGTCTCTTCATTTTTCCATTGTACAATTCTAATACATGCGATACATTTTGTCTAGATTCAAGGTACATTTCTAGCTTTGGTACAAGTAGTGCTGACTATAGTTTAAGCTTTCAAACATCTATTGTTTTCTTTATCAAGACTTCTAGTAGCTGCACATTTTCTCATGGCATAATAGAATGTCTCATATTAAGCTTCCGGTAGCTGCACATATTTTCATTGCATAAGCAGAATAAAGTGTCTTTTATTAAGTTTCTAATAGCTGTGCAGATTCATGCAGTATGAACAGAATACATGTATTAACCCTTTTAAGCCTTTAATGTACTAAGCATGCACATTGCTATTATGCATTTTCCTAACACACACACACACACACACACACACACACACACACACACACACACACACACACACACACATGTATATAAATATTATATAGGTGCTTGTGATTATATGGAGTGTATGTCAGGTAGACAGTTTTCTTGTCAACTACATATGATCATTTAGGCAGTTGATTGACAGATGTGTGAGATCGCAAAAATTCAGGGGTTGGGAAATCTGCCTTATATGTTTATCTGATTTTGAAGTTAGTATATATGATTAGTAGGAAATGCTTCTGAAAGGTAGATTTTGCATGCACTGAGGCTGTTTCTCAGTGCATGCTTAGAACTGTGTCGGTTACATTGTTTTTGACTTTTTATGGTTGATGTTATTGCAGTCGGCATTGAGTATTTTAGATTATACAGGGTTATATTAAACACCTAAAGCCTTCCCAAATGACTCTTCCAAGTATACAAAAATTTTAAAAGATGAAGAATTTCTGCATAGGAATAACGTGTGCAGAAGTAAGTCACTTAAACTAAGAGCAAGTTTTTTTGGAATTGGGGCAGAATTACATCTGAGTAAATCATTTATACTGAGATTAAATATTTTGGAATCTGACACTATGGGGTCCTAAATTACATTTGTAATGCTGATTTTCACATGTGTTGTCACAGGTTTATACTAGACTAATGACCACCAGAGTCTTTACAAGCATAACTGTGCAATCCAAACCCAGTTTTGTCCCTGAGATCCTTGGACACCCACATGGTGGGGTATATTAGTAAAGAGGTAACTAAGGGTTATATGGGGGGATATATTAGTTGGGGACTGATTTACTTACTGTTGACATCTGTCTATCAGAGACATGGGTGCCATCCCAGAGGTGAATTTGTGACTTCTCATCCAATGATCAAGGTTTCTTTTGAATAGCTATAGGGAATGAAATCTGCTTCATGTAGATGGGGGCTTATTTTATAGTGCAAGGATCCCTTGAGACACATATTGGTCTCTTCAGCATGTTCTAGTTATGTTGCAGGAAAAGTTTGGTTCTTGAATCTAGTGTTTCTGCTGCTGTTTCTTTTGCAGATGTGTAAGAGATTCATCAGAGATGGATGTGAGGATGCCTTATATGCTAGGCATAGAATGCCTCTCAGTAACCTGTAAGAGACTGACTACAGATATAGGGCCTTAAAGTATCTGTGTAGGACAGGATATTCATGCCCTGGATTCTCCTGGAGAGGAGCATTTGAGGGCATTTCAACTGTTGCTGGTGCCTGCTTAGGTACATGCCAAAAAGGGCATTGTACTCAATGAAGGGTCTGATAAAGGCGAGTGATACTATAACTTCATTGAACTTGGATGCCATACCCATGCTTATGAGTTGGACAACATAGAATGATCTTCTTACTGTTTTGGCTATGTGTTGGTCAAAGGCCAGATTACTGTCATAGGTTCCAAGATCCCTATCAGGTTAACTGTTTTGGCTATGTGTTGGTCAAAGGCCAGATTACTGTCATAGGTTCCAAGATCCCTATCAGGTTAACTATTGGGGTGTTTTATCAATGGAGTAATTAGCTTGAGTGAACTATTTTCCATAGAGCACTATAATGCATTTTGTTCGCATCTTATTTTAATCCGTGGCTTTGACACCAGTCATTTGTTTCTTTTAGACCCTCTTGTGGAATGCTGCTGTTGAGGGGGAACCTATGATAGCTCCCAATTTACAGTCATCTGTGAACTTGGTGAGTTAGAGGCCTTTGACATTAACCTTTACTTCTGAGAATTAGATGCCAAGCAGGAGTGAGCCCAACATGGAGCCCTGGGGTACCCTGCAGATGACCAGTCTCCTGGTGGAGGTGGTCTCACCAATCTTGACTTCTTGGGTTCTATTTGTTAGCCAGCCAGAAATCCAGTGAGTTATGTAGAGGTTTATGCCTTGTTCTGAGAGCTTGTCAACAATATCTGAATGGGGTATTGTATCAAACACCTTGGCCAGGTCATGACCGTTTTTCACTAATCCATAGTCTTGAAGAAGTCTGCTAGGTTGAGTAGGCAAGACACTCCCTTAACAAAGCTAAACTGGGATGGGTCCAGTGTCTTTAGGTTGCCAATGACCTTGTCGATCATTTCCATGATAATTCATTCCATGGCTTTACATATCATACTTGTCAGACTGATGGGTCTGTAGATCCCCAGGTCAGTTGATGGTCTACCCTTATAAAGGTGGATGACCATTCCATCCCATCCCTCCATTCACCTGACACATAATCTGTTTTGAAGCTGTAGTTGAAGAGTACCTCAAGTGGTCCTGCTAGGTCTTGCTTTAGGCTATTTAAGAAAAAATGGAGGATATTATCAGGGCCCACTGTTGAGAGCGGGGGGGTATACTAGAAGGGATTTCACAGGGTGTAGGGGGTGAAGTTAGAGCTAAATATATCAGGCAGTCAGGCAGTTGATTCTCTAGGTCAGCCTGTTCAGTGAAGGTTGTACCATTTACCACCAGTTCTGTACACTGCTGACTGTTACTTTTAAGGTTCTTGACATAGCTGAATAAGGTCTTGTGATTTTTCTTAGCTTGTGAAGCTATCCTGAACTCATAGTTGGCCTTAGTGGACTTTATTAGACCTCTTAATTTCCTTTTTAATTGAATCAAATCTCTATGAGAGTTGCTCTTTTTGATTTTGGCCATGATTTTTTTCTTTTGTTATATACCCTGTTAAGGTAAGGATTCCAGCAGTGGGGTTTGTTTTTGGTGTTAGATCTGGGCTAACTTTTAGTAGGTGGGTTTCTGCAAATAATTTTGCATAAGTAGCTGTGTTCTTGGGGTTTGGGAGAGCCGTGAATTTTTGACAAACTGTCAATTAATAGGATGTAGTTTGCTTTAGGATAGTTACTAATTGTTATGGGTTTAGTTGAGTTTTCTGGGCTGATTTTTATTTTGAGGGAGACTGCTTTGCGGTCTAACCTCACCAATGAATATGTGATGGTGGGGAGGGTGCAGCGTTGTCCTGTGTTGGTGAATATTAGGTCCATTATATTTAATTCAGTGGTTGAAGTATGCACTATCTGTTCCAGGTTGTTTGTGTTGATAAATCCCAGAAAACAGTGTGCCTGTCAGTTAAAGACAGTGTATGTTTCCCATTCTATAGTGGAGTAGTTAAAAACTTGGTTGGATGGTGAGCTCCTCTAGTAGATCTAGGTAAGAGTTGTGAGCTTTGTGGGTCACAGAGAGCAACCTGTTGCTGGCCAGGACATAATAAAGAAACTTGTCTATGGTGACTTGGAATTGGTTGAACTCCAGGGCATCATCCTGCTTAACCAAACTGGAGTTGTATTTGCTGCCAATGTAGATCAAGCTGTTGATATAAATGTGTGGAACGCACTGTAACACTTCAGTGTCCGAGTACTTTATGTGAATTCTTCTTGCCTCTTCATGCAAAAAATACATGCTGTTCATCATATAGTTGCATAATGTGCAAAAGCTGCATGCAAATGTAGCTCTCACTTTTATTGTTTCCATTTCTCTTTTTGGCATTTCAAGCCAACTCAACCATCTACATCAGATGTGTGTGTGTGTATATATATATATATATATATATATATATATATATATATATATATATATGGTTTACTACTGAAATCTGGAAAATACAATGCTCGACCGATGAAAATGAGCCGAAATGTGGAAGTACATACCATCGAAAAGGCAAAATCTCAGAAATTAATTAATGGTCCATCATAGTTCAGTCTATTTGACATAGCCTTAAGTGACGTCAGTCACCCAAGCTATGCACCGTAACTTACCATTAGACTATCAAGTCAATGGCACATGTTTTTTACTATTGTGCAGGGGAAAGCCCCCCCCCCGCACCCTCCACATCCCCTGCAAATTATACATACCAACTCTGAGATTGCACTACAGTGAGGGAATGGGTAAATTCCCTGTTCCTCACTGTACCGCAGTCTCCACTCACGATACCAAACTCAGACTACCAAATTACACTGTATATTCAGTATTGTGTATTGATTGTAATCTGGTTCGGCACTGTGGCCTTTTAATAAGTGTCTTTCGAGCACATGCCGTTTGATCACAGACACTACAAGATTTCATTAGTAAACCATATATATATATATATATATATATATATATATATATATATATATATATGTATGGGTCTACCTGACATTGCCGACACTCCAGAATGTGGACAACCATATGGCCAACACCATATAATCGACATTTGGAATGCTGACAATGTGGAACCAGCACCTCACTATAGTGCGGAATGGAAAGATTTCTATTCTTGCGCTGTAGTGCGATCTCGGAGTTGGTATATTAAAGTTATGGGGGGTGGGGGCGGAGCCCCCCCACGGGGGAGTGCAGGAGGGCATAACCCCCCTGCTAGCAGTTGAAAGGAAATTTTATTTTCCTTTTACATGGTCTACTTACAATGTCAAGATTTCGGATGTCGGTCATATGGTTGTCGGCATTCTGACATTTCAACATTCTGAAGTAGATCTATACATATATATATATATATATATATATATATATATATACACACATATATATATATATGTGTGTGTGTATATATGAGATGTTAAACTGAGGATGCATCTGCTTGAGATGGTGGTAGCTCAGGTGGATATAAAATACCCCACTACACTTTTCAAAAAAGAGTAGGGGATTTTTATTTGCAACTTATTTATACCTTATTTACAATACATAAATGTATATATTTACAAAAAAAGAAGTAACATCTCATAGTTTAACTCTCCATTAATTACCAAAAAAAAAATCATATTTCATACAGACCCCCCCACTCTTTTTTCCATAACCACCACTTGATTTTCTTTATAATGTTTGCTAAAATCCATTTACAGTTAAATATAACCTCATTTAACCTCTCATTCCAAATCGTTCAAATTATACCAAATATTGTTTATATACATTTTTAATATATTCTTTATGTTGTCTATAGAACCCATACTCAGTCATGTCCATGTTTGTTTATAATCCTCCAGTTCCTTAACTATTTTATTTTTCTGTTATTTTTCCCATAAATTTTTAACTCTTTTACATGTTAGTAAAACATGGTCCATTGTCTCCAGTTCCCCACAATACAAACAGACTCCCTCACCAACTTTTTATAAGGAAAATTTCCTTTAACAGGTAACTTATTAATGTGTAATCTCCATAAAAAATCTTGATAAATCACATTTTGCATACACCATTTTTCATTTGCTTTATAGCTTTAAGTTTTTCTGCAGATAAATGTTCCCAAAATGTCTCACAACAATTTTGTCTCATAATATTATTATATCAACTTTTCCTTTTTTCATCAATTTTATCTATTCTTAATTTCCACATTTTTATGTTATCCTGTTAAAGTCTTATTTTCATTTTTCCATTCCTTTTCTTTTATTAATTTTAATTACATTCCCTTCTTTTTTTATGTTTTTCTTTAAATATGTTTATCACCGACTTATATATTTATAAAATTAAAGATGCTCAATACACTATCTGGTTCAATAAGACCAAATCCCTTTTATCTTTTCCATGCACAAAATGCCTCTTTTGACTGGATTTAATCTGGATCCCTAGATAAACCGAAAAATAGTTTCAATAAACTGCTTCTCCATATCTCTTGGGAACACATATATACTAGCTAAATTTGATATTTTTCACATCCATATTGTATGTTTTAAATGTTCTTTTTTTGTTTAATGATAATCTATGCCTACTCCACATAATCTTTAAGTCCTTTTAGATCTCTCAACATTTTCTCTCATTGCTCCTTTATTATGTCACACTCTCTAAATTCAATTCCTAAAGCTGATATTGTTTTCCCAAGCTGCACACCTCCCAGTTCTCTATTACCTCCTAAACCTTTACATTTTTCTTTGTTAATATTCAGTCTGATCTCTTGTAATCTATTAACTCATTCCTTCCAGTACAGCTGTTTTGACTGTCTACCTTTAACTCCCAGAGTGTGGCTTCAGCCTTTAAAAATGAAGTTATCACCTTATAATTGTAATAAATACTTATTGACAGAGGTCAAATTATCAATACAGTTGTGTTTGCCATCATGTATGTTCAAGGTAAAATATTCTGATACCTTGCATGTAGCACGGCTTTGGAATTATTAATGCAAATATGAACAAGCAATATTTGATGCCTAGAGGTGCAGTAGGAGGTAACTGCAGAAATGCCTTGAGGCACACTCAGCTGTAATGTGTTTAAATACATGCTTAATTACTTTTTCCATCTCTTTTCCATTTTTACTGTTAGTATTCTGTCATCAGCATAAGACATAATAATAGTATATTTTATCCCAATTTCTTGAGTATACTTACTTTCATCCAGTTCCTCGTTTAAGCCTTTTATTACACTATTCATAACTATTAAAAACAAAATGTCACTCATTGGTCATCCCTGTTTTATATCTCTTCTCATATTTATTCCTTCAGTAAACCAACCACTTACTACAATTTTAATATTGATGTTTTCATATACTGTTTCAAATACACGTTTTTGATTTTTATACTAAAATTATATTCTTCCATTTGATTTTATACTAAATTATATTCTTCCATTAATTACCATAAAATATTATGCTCTATTTAATAATATGTTTTATTTATATCTACTGCTATTAATTTTAGTTCTGTTTGTCCTTTCTTAATATCATCTACTATTTCTCTAAGCATCATTAATACTTGGACCCCCTTTTCTTTAACCCCATAAGTATCTTTTTCTATTATATAATACAATGTATCTTCTAATCTTTATGTATTACTTTCAGAAACAATTTATAGTTAGAATTATTCAACATTATGGGTCTCCAGTTTCTTATTTCTTCCTTCTCTCCTTTCTTCCACATAAATGTTATCACTCCTTCACATATTTCTTCATATATTCTATTATTTAACCATTCATTAAATCCATCCATCCATCAATCCTCAGCCCCTTTTCCCATTTTTGCACATGGAGTCAGGGTGTCACTTCAACAATGACAATCTTAAGATAAGGTTTACACAACCAAGTGGCTAGCCCTGCCATGGTAGTTCATCTGTACCACACACACACACACACACACACACACATACACACACACCCTTACATCTAGGGCCAATTTAGAGTGCCCAGTCCACCTACTGCATTCATTAAATAGTTTTATTAATATTTCTTTTTGCCCTAATTATAATTAATTTTATATGCATTTGATATTCTGTACCAGCCAGTCCAGTTGTTGTATCCACATACACTTTTAATCACTTTATCCATTTCCGCTACTGTAATTTGCTGTTCCAATTCTTTGTTTATTTCTTCTAAATAACATTTTACCTTCTACAAGCTTTTCCTTTTACCATTTCTTTCACATACATAACTACAACATCCATTATTTTAGATTGCTCTTTCTCAGTACTCCCATTATTACTTTTCATTTCCCTCATTACGCCACCATTGCCTTTTACTTTAGTAATCAGGTATGGTGATACTTTTTCCTTCTTTCCCTATAAAAATAATTTTGCCTATAGAATAACTCTTTAATTTTCTCTTGATTGCTCTGATAAAATCCATGGTCTTTCCTAAAATAAGTCCTTTCATTCTTATTTAAATGGCTTAGAACATTCTTTTGAATTGGTCCATATTACTTATTATCTCATTCTCCCATATAAAATACATCTTTTTATATTTCTGTTTAAATGTAATCCAGCATTCCATCCAGTTCTTGTAAGAAAATTTCATTGTTAAATGATCCTTCCATAAATGTATTATGTCTTCCTAACCATCCTTGTTCCAGTCTTTTTCATTACTTCTCTTAATACCCTTACCTATCTTAATGTTGTTGTTGTATCTTTTGGCTTTTCCCGGTTAGGGGTCGCCACAGCGGAACTCCGGTCCGCTAATGATTGGCAGCAGATTTTTACGTACCTAGTTGCCAGCCCTGACGTACAACTTTCAATGAAGGTACACCCATTCATGCATGTCTCCACACAGCAGACGCTTTTGCTAAGAATCGAACAGGACAACATCTTACCGTGAAGCGACAACACTACCGCAGCACCACCACCGCAGTTTCCCTTACCTATCTTAATATATTCTTTATTTTCATCTATCTCAATTCATATTATTAAATGATCCAAAACACACTGACTCTACTACTTGTATGATGTCTTATAGTTGATAACAAAAAGTAATCTTTCTGTCTGAAGTCTTCCTCTCTGATACGTGTTTTAGTTAAAATCCATAATTTTAAATTCCCACATTTTATTATCTCTTTCATTACTTTCTTGTCAGTCCTATATTTTTGTTTTTTATTTCTTAGGTTACAATTAAAATCTCCTGTTATAATATCCATATGAATTATCACATAATGTAATATATCAGAAAATAATTCTCCCTTTTTTTATATAACGTGCATATATTGCTACTATTCTGTACACTTTCTTTTCCCATTAAATTCTACTACCATCAACATACCTAATTCAACTAAATTATCATCTAGAATTTTTATTCCTTTTCTGTATAATACAACAATTCCTGAACAACTTTCATGTCCTAAATTCTATATTATACCACCTGCCCAGAGTATTTCTCTTTGTTCTCTTTCTTCTTTATTTAAAATCCTAATATCTTGTAGTATTATTATATCTACATCACACATATTATGCCATTCTATTATTCCAATTCTCCTAACTATATTTTTAATACAATTAACATTAATCAATAGTATTCTAAGATTATTTGTTACACTTCTTTCTACTCTACTAGAAATTATTATAATTATCAATTTCCTTTCTTTTTAGCTTTTATTCCCAACTCCTGAAAAATTTATTTTCCTATCTTTAACTTTTTTCCCAATTGTGTTCTCCTTTCTAACCACTTTCCAGTTTATATCTTCTTCATCACTGATCTCTGTACCATTTTCCCTTTCTCCTTCCCTTTTTGCATATTATCTAAACTTTCTTCTTGATGTGCCTCACTACTTGTTCCTCTGTTTGTTGTTCCTCTAATTGTAATATATTGTTTTCATTTCTATTTTTTTGTTCAGTTTCACATTCTACCCTCCTCTCCTTCTCACAATCCATCCATATGTGTCCTATTTGCTTACATTTATAACACATTTCATTACAGTTTTTCACATTATGACCCATTTCCCCACATAAATAACATATTTTTTATCACAATTATTTACAAAATGTTCTCCCCCCACCAAAACAAAAACATGTCTTTGGTTGTCCCCATCAACAATATTCCCATCAACATTAATTATACTTTGAATATGTACAATTTTTACCATTCTCTATTTTCAGAATCACATTATAATCTCAAGCACATGTCCAAAGTCCTCTGTTATCAAAAAGTTAAGAAATGTATTTTACTTCATTACAAAAGTTCTTAAATATTTGTAACAGTCTGTGTTTCAGTCTGTGTTCAAAACTGTATGTTAATGTCTTTTTTGCATTTCTCAAAAAATCTCTTAACTAAATAACTGTTCCATGGATAAATGTTTTTTTTTCTCTCTATACTTCTTTAGAAAAAAAAATCTAAAACTTCAGCATTATCAACAAAAATGTAGCAATATGACTTTTTATTTATTAGAACAAATTCTCTTACTTCCTGAGCCTTTACTCCTAAAGGCACAACTATCTTGTCCCAAATCTCATAACTGTCGAACTCAATTTCTTCTTTACATTCAATTCTCACAACATAATTCTTCTTTTCCACCTTGTCCATTTTTTACACTCTTTTTCTGTTGCTTTTGTGTCCTTACTATCTCCACAAATTATTTATTCTTCCTTTCTTCACTGCTGCACAACTTCTCCATTATTTCACCCCACAAAGCTTCCTTTCCTGCCTCTGGTTCACTCTGCTCCAATAAATTTTCTAATATATCATCCTGCAATCCTCCCGACTGGAGGGTTGTAATTATAATTTCTGCCTTGCTCAAATATTAGATACAACTCCCTAAAAAACTAACTAGTCAGTCACAACTTATTATTATTACTATTTTTTGGATGTGAGGTGAATACTCCATAACCCCCCTCTCTCTCTCTCTGTGTATATATATATATATATATATATATATATATATATATATATATATATATATATATAAAATAAGTTGTGACTGACTAGTTAGTTTTTTATGGAGCTGTATCTAATATTTGTAGGGAAAATAATCCCGCAGAAATACCCAAGGAATGGTAGGTAATATGCCTGGCATAGGAGGATAAGGTGATTATAATAAAGGCAAATGGAGAGGAAAGTGCAAAGGAAGAAACGGAAAGAACCAGCTGAACTCTGGAAGATGAGGCACACTGAATAGATAAGCTGCAACCTGAAGTACTAAATCAATTGGAAACAAGTGCTTAAGGAACACTAGTTAAACTGCATAGTCTTGTCTTAAAAATGGACAGGTGATGTAGTATTAGAGGGTGATGACCGTAGACCCATTGCGCAGTGGTGGGCTCTGGAAAGAGATGAATAATTACAGGCCTGTCATTCTCACTTTCAGCACAGAGAAGGTTACAGAAGAAGTTACGGAGGACAGACATATGAAATTGTTTAATGGTGAATGTATTGCTGATAGCCAACTGTATGGTTTCATGTGCTACATCTCTTGACAGTCCAACCTGATCCATTCCTCTGTTATTTGATCACACTGATGTAGATGGAGGAAACACAATAAATTATGATTTTTCGACTTCAACAAGAAAGCTAAGTAGACTGGTGGGTAATGATTTCACATGGGGCACAAAATAATGTGATGGATAGACAGCTTGCTGACTGACTGACTAGATACAGTGGGTGGTAAGTAAGTGTCCATCTCTGGAGAAAACGTAGCAATCAGTGAAATGCTACCATTTTTTTCAGTCTGCTGCTTGCTAACAATCATACCTCCACTGAGGTTCAGTCCTCCTTAATCCATAGGTGAGAGCAGATTCTGCAAGCTCTCATGCATGCAGTCATTGGAGTATTGTCTTTAATGTCTCTAATCCTGTCCTGAGGGCTGACATGGGTACCTTTGTCACCACAGGGGCATCCTGTGCTCTCCCCATAGTGTGTGTTTACTCCCATACACGTACAATTTCTGTGAGCTACCATTAGTAGCTTGGGAGCACCAAGCCCATGTTCCTTGGTCCTAGAGTAATTGTTAAGCAGTCAGTTGACTGGGACCATCATCTCCATCTCATTGAATGGGCAAGCCAGCATAAGGTGTTCACTCTGTCCCTCCCCTGTCTGGGTCTTCCAGCACCAAAGCCCCATAATCAGTCTTAGATTATCTGCTTATCAGTTAGGGTTTTATCCCTCTGTGCCAACAACATAGGGATACATGCTACAGGCTTGGTACTATGGTTGGTCTGCATAGTACATTTCTGTTGGTTAACCTATTAGAGTTTTATAGCAAGGCCACACTGCTTGTTGCCATTACTGGGATGTGTGTGTTGGCCTGAATGGAAAGTATACTATTTAGTGATATCAGTTATAGTAAGACAGTAAGTAGAATATGGAATTTCTTGTGAAATATTACAAAATTATATACTCTTTTGGGAAAAGAGCATGATAAATTGTATGGATGGCTATAGAGAAGATAGAGGAGAAAAGGGATCTGAAGGTTATAATCAGTTCTAGACTTAGTTATATGGTAAAAAGTGAAAACGTTATGGATGGCAATGGCACTTAGATTCTACCGTATAGGTGTAGGTAAGATGGACCCAACAGAAGCTGAAATAATCTCTCCACGCTGTAGGATATTGACGCAGCTGGAGTTATTTGTCAACATTTGATAACCATACAGGAAAATTAGCAATTTGTCTGATAGTTTGCAGCAGAGACTTACCAAAGCACTGAGGTGAATGAATGGGGTTGTGAAAAAAAATAACTCAGAAGATGTGACATACATCCTGTAAGAGAAAATGGAAGAATATGATATTGTCACTTTATTTTTATGTAACAAGTGGAAAGGGTGCACCTATACCAGAACACAAGAAGAATAAAGAAAAGACAAGTCAATGCTGTAAACTGGAAATGAAACAATTTAGGATGTACTTAAGAAAACATTATTTTACAGAATCACTTGTGGGACCTTGGAATGCCTACTCAGATGGAAATGGTGGATGGAAATTCTACAGAAGTGTTTAAGTGCCACTGAAACAGATAAAATCTGGGAAGTGGAAGAGGCAACTGTATAAAGTCAAACTTGCAGCACTTGGAAAGACCAAGAAAATTCTGTCTTTTCAATTGAAATAAGCTTTTATTTGGTACTCTGGCAAGATATTTATTCCACCAATGAGTGCAAATTTAAGATATGCTTTATTTCTAATGTTAACATTAGACACAGTTTTCTGGTGTAGAAGTAACTCTTCTGTGTCTGTCCTGTGAAAAATATTGAAATATAAATTCATAGCAGCGGTTTTATAGGTTTACCTTCATTAGGTTGGGAGTCCGTTGTATGACGCACTAAAGTGCGAAAGTACAATGGCAAGATTTGGGAATATCGAATCACATAGTTGTGAATTCAAATGAGCGAATGCCGGTGTGCATTCATTCATTTCAATTCGGCATTCCAGGTGCAGATCGCACTACAGCGGGGATCGGGACATGTACCCTTTCCTTCACTGTAGTGCGATCTCAGAATTATTATATTAAATTAGTAGGGGGGTGTGAGGGGATGCAGCCTCCCTCATGGGGAGTGCAGGGGTGTTTTACTCCTTGCATAATGGTCTTTGGAGATATCAGGAAATGTTGGGTATTTCAAACACTTCCGACATTTCTGGATAGTTGAATTCGTTGTGTTGCACTTTCGCTGTTTTTAGCAGTCGAACGTGCAGTTTCTGACATTGTGAGTTGGTTATTTGACTTGTCGCATATTTCATTTGCTACCTAGTGAAGGTAAACCATTTTTATATTATTAGAGATTCAGTTTTATATGTTTCAATTTTACATTCTTAAACACTACCATATAATCACACCTATCAGTCTGTCTCAAGCTAAGTGCATTCTTTTCTGTGGCTTGCTGTATGTTCCAGTGAACGCTTTGATGGACATTTGCTGGCAATCTCATTTAGACAAGTTATACAACTACTACTGAACTGCAAGAAATGGCAGAACTCTGTAATAAATACACAAGCTCTGCTTAATCAACATGTAATTTTTCAAGGCCAGTAGTGCCTGATATATATACCACCACACTAATTGCTAACAGATGAGTAGCCCAAAAGAGTTCTGAGGAAATTAAACTTGAGACAAATAACCCCATTAGAGTACAGATTACTATACATAACAGACTGGTCATAGAGACACACAACTTTGCAAATAACAGTATATCACCATATATCACCACAGTTTCAAAGAGCTACAAAGATGCATATAGTTTATCAATATTTGGAAAAGAGTCCAAAGCTGACAAGTTGCATTTGGCCATATAACTTAGCTCTGCACCTTGAAAAGTCATTGCATTCATTACTAGGAAAAATGCTAAGCCTAATAGAAAAACAACATTCCTTAAACTGCTGGTGACATCAGTTTTGAGGAGTTTCAGCTTTAGATGAGCAAAGTTTTGTAATGTGCATTTCTTATTCCATCACATTTCTTATTTATTTAAACGTAGTTTAGATTGCTATTGTTTCCATAATCTTTCTGATTCTCTGTAGCCCTGTTCATAGCAAAAATGTACAGCTTGGCTTGAATTTTTTCTTCTATAACATCCAATAAAATGACTTAATTTATGTCAAAAATTTGTCACTCGTGATCAGTTCATCCATATGGCCATCAAAAGGAATAAATAAAATGTCCATATTTAACTTGCATTACCTACCAAAGACTGAATGGATGAGTCTTACTTCAGTTATTGCTGACAGGACGTTTAAGTCAGCTGTCAGTGAATCTCAGATTCAGTAATGATGCTGTTCTCAGAAATTTGGTGGAAAAGCTGATGAAATGGCTTATTTTCGAAAACTGTTTTTCATAATGTACAGTGCTTAAGAAAAATCAGACTCATTTTTCAGAATCTTTGTTAAATACAGTGCTGTCTTTGCTTATCTCAAGGTATATCACTACTAATTTCTTGGGTATGGCTAACTTCCTAAAAAAATGAATCTGTCATCATACTGGATGTTTAGGCATATTTTAGGATTTTGTTCTGTGAGCGTCTTCCATGCTTGCCAGGCATTATTAAATCATGCATGGATCCTAGTTGTGCAGATCACAAGTTTCAAGAAAAATAATGTGAAGATAAAAATTAAAAAAATCTAGAAATCAATGAATACAGATTCATAAGTCTCAAAACTAGTCTAGGAAGCGGGAGTAATTTCTGAATGCATATTTTACTTTAGTTTGTTTGAAATTCTGATTTCTTTTCACAGCTGTAACTTGTGTTGCATAACTTTGAGATCTTAAAAACAGTGCAATGATTATTAAATAAGCATAAAGTCCAGTACTAGTATTATAGTTCCATTGTCTTTCTTCATGTTGCCACAGTTACTAGTTAGATGTTATATCAATGGCTGTCACTGTTCTAATTTTCTCTACCCATTGCCATAGTTTCTAGTTAAGTGTAGTACTACTGACTGTCATTGTTCTAATTATTTCTACTCTTCTTTAGTGGGGAAGGATGCCATCTGGACAGAAATCCGCTTCAAGTCAGATACTTACTCAGAGTGCCACGGAAAACAGTTTGTCAAACGAACTTGGTACAAGAAGTTTGTGGGTGTCCAACTCTGCAATTCTCTGAGATATAAGATTTACCTTGGTGACTCACTTGGAGGTATTTGAATGAACTTTGCTAACATTTGTTAATGTGTTCGTCAACTAATATAAGAAACTGAAACTAGTGTAAGATGGAATAATGGTGTCCATTTAGGAATCAGTTTTCAAGGTTTCTGAATTTAGATGAAAGCTATAAGATCTTTTTTAAAATGCAGTTATTGACATGCAATAATATACCAATAACCAAGTCAAGATATAAAATACAGCACAAATTCCAACAGATGACTATAATACACATACAATATAGCACAAAAGGCCTTCCAAGGTGCAGATATTGCCCTTTGCTTAGGGGTGTTGTGAGACATGAAACTAAAGGGTGAATGTAGTACAATCCCTGGACATGAGGCAATATATGTACATGCCCTCCCCTGCAAGTAATTAGTTCTACTTGTGAAATGGGGATCTGTATTTTTTGGAGTTTGTGTTTTACATTTCACATGTATTTCACATATGATAATTGTATGTTATGTACTATATTTTAATGTAAAATAGTTCTACCACCCATTTTAACTAAGTGATTGCTGTGCAGGGTTATAACGTTTAACTGTGTTAAACTTTAGTTTGAAATTTTCTGGACAGACATTTAAGTATCCTTCAGTCAAACTCTGTATGCTATTGCACACTCCAGTTTTATAAACAAATGCCAATATTACATAACACTACACTATATGGCAGGTGGGTAGATTCACACATCAGTAGCACAATGCTATGCAACAGTGTATATTGTTTTCTAGGTAACACAGCCTGAAAGATATTCAGAAGAATGTAATTGCAGTAGAAAATATAAACCAGGTAACCACCAGGACTGTCAGCATATAAAAAAACTTTATTCAGAACATATAGGATAAGCGGTTTCACACAAACTGTGCTTCATCAGATCCATCAATACAAGAAAACTAAAGCACCTTATATATTGAAAGCAATTAGCAACAACCAATAAAACCATTAAAACAATTACTGGTGCAAACTGTGTTTCTTTAAAATCGGCTTTAAAGGTACAGCAGCATGTAAGGCTTGCAGCTTCATTTCCAGTGAGGCTAGATTTAAGCAGCCCACCCTGGAGTACCTTTTTACTGAGATTTTACGATGACTGTAAGCCTAAAGGTTTAATTCATTACATCCAAGTGACACCTCCAGGTGCATCTGCAGTTACTTCCTACTGCACCTCTAGGCATCAAATATTCCTTATTCATATTTGCATTAATACTTCCAAAACCATGCTACATACAAGGTATCGGAATATTTTATCTTGAAATATACATGATGGCAAATACAGCTGTATTGATGTTTGACCTATGTCAATGAGTATTTGTTAGAACTGCAAGGTGAGAACTTCATTTTTTAAAGGTTCAAGCCACGCCCTCTGGGAGTTAAAGGTACACACTCAAAAGAGATGTACTGGAGGGAATGAGTTAATATACTTAGCTAAGTGCAGAAATTGCACTTCATTTTATGTAGGGAAGACTGTAAGGATGCTGAAGGAACGTATATTACAGCATCAAGGTGACATTAAACGCAAGAATATGCTTAATGCATTAGCAAAGCATATTTCTATGCAACCTGGACACAGTTTTGAGTTTTTAGCACTACAGATAGTATGTATGGATAAGAGAGGTGGGGACTTTAATAACAGGGTTGAGATAGCTGAAACTAAATGGATTGTTAGGCTGCAGGCAGACAAGCTGCCTGGTATTAATGCTGCTGTACCTTTAAAGCTGATTTTAAAAAAAGTGTTTGCACCAGTAATTGTTTTAATTGTTTTATTGGTTGTTGCTAATTGCTTTCAATTTATAAAGTGCTTTAGATTTCTTGTATAGTTGGATCTGATGAAGCACAGTTTGTGTGAAAGCACTTATCCTATATGTTCTGAATAAAGTTTTTTTATATGCTGACAGTCCTGGTGGTTACCTGGTTTGTATTTTCTGCTGCAGTTATTTCTTTCTTACTGGATAACCTTTGGCTGGTTTGGGTATTTTTATCTGGATATTCAGAAGAATAATCATTCTGGTGGGAACTCCAAGAACTTAAAGATACCTATATTCAAGCAATAATGCTCCCCCATCATTTCATAAGTTTAGCTGAGGATATGCTTATTGCTCCACTAAAAAATATTCACAAGGCTAAGTAGCTCCCAAGAACTAAAAACATATATATCAAACAGTGATCTTCCCTACCCACATTATTTTTCTTATGTTAGTTTAGTTGATGGTATGCTTGTTGGCATTATTTAATAGAGTTTCCATGGTTATTTTTAGGTGTGTCTTATTTCTACATTAAAATACACTCATATTCATGTAGTTTTATTTTGATGTATTATATTTTCATACTTACCTCTTAGGTTAAACAATGACAAAGTGTGTGTGTGTGTGTGTGTGTGTGTGTGTGTGTGTGGGTGTGTAAGAGCGAGAGCATGCACATGTATAATTTGACTCATAGGTAAGAGTTGCTGTTTTCTGTTGCTACAAGACTGCTTTTCCATTCATATTATTCACATCCTGGCCTTTCAATACTGCTTCATGTTTGTGCAATTTATGCTTTCACTTTCTTCTGGCAGTTTTTTTTGTGCTTCTTTGAATGTCTTTTACTGTCCCTTATCAAGTAATATACTTAAATGGGAGTTTTAGTACATGTATTACTGTAAGGTATGTTTAATTTGTGTCACAGTCTCGATTCCTGTTTTTTTCTTTAACTATTATTTTTATGTTGGGTTAATAATATGTTTGAGCTGGATTGTGTATTTCTGTTTTTTTTTCAGCATTTCTGTGTTTTATAGTTTTTTCTCCTGCTAAATGACTTTTCAGGATGGTGGCAGTCTCTGAGGGATTTGTGACTAAATGTGTGGTCTACGTGTCATTCACTAGCTTCCTCCCATGTATGGAATAAATTTGATACACAGGTAGCTAGTTTTCCTTCCCCACTTTATAATTATTGTTAAGTTTTAGTCCCAATCATAGTTAATAGGAAATTCATAGGTTTATAGGAGATTACTAGGCTAATGGCTCAAGAGCCCTTACAAGCCTATCCAGTTTTACCCAGATTTTACTCAAGATAAGGGTCAGCAAGTGGGGTTTTGACAGTTTTTATAGACTGCCTCTGTCCATAAAGGACATGGATGCCACCTCAGGAGTGAATGTGCGATTTTCCATTCATTGGTATAGATTGCGCTTGAAGATGGTCAGGGAAAGGCTCTGCTTCACATAAGTAGGAAGCCTATTCCAGAGGAGGAGCAGTCACTAGGACACATTTCTGTCTCTCCAACATGATCTACTCATGTCAGAGGTCAGGTTTAGATCTTTGAAGCAGTTAACCCTCATGCAGTTAGTTTTTCAAATATGCAACATTTCCATCTGTGCTGGGTCAGTGACTGACTTATAGGTCAGGCACAGATCACCCCTCAGTAATCGTTAAGAAACTAAATACAGTGATAGGACTTTTAATCCGTCCACATATGACATGTTGATTATACCCTGTATTTTTTTTGGTGAGAAACCTCTGAGGATGCTCCCAATGTTGCAGGTGCCTGGAGAGGTACATGCTAAAGGGTGCATTGTACTCAATTATTGGTCTGATGAGGGTCGAGTGCAGAGGTACTATGACATCCTTAAATCTGGATGCCATGCCCTTCCTTATAAGCTGAGCCACACAGGAGGATTTACTCAACACCGTGGACACATGGTGGTCACAGTTCAGATCACTATCTATTTGAGTACACCAGGTCTCTCACCAGTGGGTTCACTCTTAGGAGGTGCTATTAATGTTGTAATTTGCAGGGATATTTGGATATTTGATTTCCCAAAGGGTATTATTATGCATATTTTGTATTTAGTTTGAGGGCATAAATCCTGCAAATCTAATTAAAAGCACAGCTATGAAAGTTTAAAGTCATTTGTCAACCAAACCATTAACAAGCCAAGCACATGATCTATATAGAAGTAGCTGGATTTTATGAGATTTTTCAAATCTATGTGCTTAGGATTTCCCCCTCTCTTCCCCCCTTGGCTGACCTGGTGTGACTTTGTTTGAACTCTACAGTTCCCTACAAAACGGTGTCTACCGGACTGCAGTCAGTTTCTCTCAACATTTAAACAGATTGAACTCTACAGTTCCCTACAAAACGGTGTCTACAGGACTGCAATCAGTTTCTCTCAACATTTAAACAGATTGATCTCTACAGTTCCCTACAAAACGGTGTCTACAAGACTGCAATCAGTTTCTCTCAACATTTAAACAGATTGAACTATACAGTTCCCTACAAAACGGTGTCTACAGAAAACGGTGTCTACAGGACTGCAATCAGTTTCTCTCAACATTTAAACAGATTGAACTCTACAGTTCCCTACGAAACGGTGTCTACAGGACTTCAATCAGTTTCAATCAACATTTAAACAGATTGAACTCTACAGTTCCCTACAAAACGGTGTCTACAGGACTGCAATCAATTTCTCTCAACATTTAAACAGATTGAAATCTACAGTTCCCTACAAAACGGTGTCTACAGGACTGCAATCAGTTTCTCTCAATATTTAAACAGATTGAACTCTACAGTTCCCTACAAAACGGTGTCTACAGGACTGCAATCAGTTTCTCTCAACATTTAAACAGATTGAACTCTACAGTTCCCTACAAAACGGTGTCTACAGGACTGCAATCAGTTTCTCTCAACATTTAAACAGATTGACCTCTACAGTTCCCTACAAAATGGTGTCTACAGGACTGCAATCAGTTTCTCTCAACATTTAAACAGAGTAGGTTACACACAAAAAGCATTTGTTAAGCTTTCACTTACAGTGCTTTGTAATTAAGCAGGTCACCATATTGGTCAGCCATAGGGTTCTTTGTTTATACTTGAGTGGTTGTCTCCTTCCCCTGTAACTGCAGTAAATTGACTCTTACATTAGAGCTGTAATACTTACCTTATAGCTTTAGGACACCTTAGGAAACCTTGTAAACTGCAATAGCCCCGCTATGTTCGCCCTCGCTACGCTCGGGCTTTCTTTGCTCCCCTCCCTGCTCCCAATTCCCTCCCGTCCCCAGTACCTCTAAATTTATAGTACTATAGCCACTCCCCCACTTTCTAGATCCTATCTGCTTTCATCTGGGATAATTCCACCCACCCCTATTCTACTACTTACATTTAATAGCACCTATTAGCTTTCATCTGGCATTCTCCCATCCCCCCTTCCAGTACCTTTACCTCACCACTCTATCTTCTGGTGTTGCATCACCAGGTAAAACAGTTCCTTCACTCACTAGCTGAATCACATATAATGATATACTCCTCTTTACTACCCCTCTTGTTCACACCCCTCTTGTTCACACCATACCTCCTTACCTTGTATGAAAACCAGTTTCTTATGGGATTTCAGGTCCCAAAAGGCCATACTATCACCCCAGCTGTAAATCCTTCCACCTTCAACCATACTTACAGTACCAGATCCTATCCAACATCTTGTTCAGTCTATCAACATCTCAACCCCAGGCACATTAGCTCTAGATCCAAACACTACCACAAACTAATAAACAAATTCCTGAAGTTCATCACCAAGTATAGACTCAACCTAATACTTGGTGGTGATATTCACCCCAACCTTGGCCCACTCACTTCAGACACACATGCCCCCTCTACTTGTAATCTAAGCTACAAACCTACAATTAATAGGCCAACTAACTCTCTCCTAGTCTGTCATCTCAATATTAGAAGCATTAATAACAAGGTACATGAATTGCATGCACTTCTGGATGTCCACTCCCCTGAGATTCTCTGTTTATCTGAAACCTGGTTAAAACCTAACACTAAAGACAATGAAGTGTTACCACCTGGGTACAACATACACAGGCTGGATCATGCTTCAAGGAAGGGGGTGGGGTAGCTGTACTCTATAAATCTGAGTTGAATGTCACCATAGATGTAATACAACCTCCTCAGATTAATAATTCTGAGATTCTTGCCACCAAATTGCAACTTAATAAAAATAAATGCATTAATATCATCTGTATGTACATTCCCCCAGGTAACAATATATTTACATTTGAAGATATCCTGCACTGGTTATCATGTCACTACCCCCAAGAAACCCTACTACTTGGAGACTTTAACATAGACTGGGGTACCTGTTCCTTAGAATCCCCAACCACCCATATTAACCTGCATGCATTTACACAAATCGTATCCACCCCTACCAGGATAGGTAATCCCAACCAAAAAGAAAGTATACTTGACTGGGTACTCATAAACAGTCACCCCCAACTGTACACCTCTGGTACCCTCCTTAATGGCCTAAGCGATCACCTTCTCACATATGTAATTAAGCACAAAACCATTAATTCCCAACAACCCTTACTCAGAAAGGTTAGAAACAATAAAAACTTTGACCCTTCCAAATTCCAACAAGAACTAAACTCATGTAATTGGTCTATTCTAAAACACCTCCCCTTAGAGGAAGCAGTAGCATACTTTAACAACAAATTCCTTGAGATCCTTGATTTGCATGCACCTGTTCGTTCAAAGAGAACCAAGGCAAAAACTGCACCATGGCTTTCTATAGAGTCTAAACTCAAAATTACCCTTAGAAACAAAGCATGGACTTTATGGCGTTCTTCTAAAGACCCTCAAGATCACATTAAATACAGGCAATCCAGGAAACGAAACCAAAAAATCAATTTTACAAGACAAAAAACAATACTACTGTAATTTACAGACAGTAAATCAAAATAACCCTCAGAAGTTTTGGGCAGGTTTAAATAATCTACTACATCCTGGACAAACTTCAACCCCAATCCCTGCTGCTACTATTGATAAAACCCCTGAAGATGTTTCTGATAGTTTTAACTGATTCTTTACTGAGACAATTCAAGCCCTAGCTAGCCAACTACCTCCTAGCTCCCCTGGTCCTGAAAGTAGCACCCCTAGAAACCTACTTCATGCTCAGCTTCCAACCAGTCGCCACTTCACTTATCTGTACCTTGATCAAAAAATTAAAACCCACTACACTTTCTGCTGATCAACTCCCTGCCGAGTACCTACAAAAATCAGCTGATGCTATTGCTTACCCTGTCTCAACACTAATCAATCGAACCATAGTAGAAGCTAAAATTCCCACCATCTGGAAAATATCCTATGTAATCCCACTTCACAAAGGAGGCAGCTCTACTGAATTCTCTAATTATAGACCAATAGCTATACTCTCTCCACTGGCAAAGATTATGGAAAAATGTATTCATAGACAACTCATGCACCACCTAATCCAAAATCGCCTTATGGCAGACACTCAGCATGGCTTCCGTCCTCATCACAGCACTACTTCAGCCCTCCTGGCCTTTACTAACACCATAAACCATAATCACAACAATAATTATATATCCTCAGCCCTCTTTTTGGATCTTTCCAAGGCATTCGATATGGTTGATCACCAACTTTTAATCCACACCCTGTAAACATTCTGTCTAGATACTGGAGCGCTCCAATGGTTTCAATCCTACCTGAATGGTCGACAGCAGGCTGTCCTCTGGCAGAACAAACTCTCTAACCTTCTACCTAACACCCTCGGAGTACCACAAGGCTCTATACTAGGGCCCTTGCTGTTCTCCATCTTCATTAACGACCTTTATACTGTCATCCCAAAAGTCAGCTGTATCCAATATGCTGATGACTCTACTCTGATTTGCTCAGCCACATCTCCAGTAGAGTTATGGTCAGCTACCCAGACCACCTTTAATACAATAGAAAACTGGCTTTCTGAACATCATCTGATCCTAAATCCCAAAAAACTACAATGCTGTTATTTTCACCAACACGTAGGTCTACCGCTTTCACCTTTACCATAAAATCAAATGATGGCACAATAATCTCCCCTGACCCATCTACAAAACTATTAGGTGTCATCATAGACAATAATCTCAAATTTGACCTACATGTTAACCAAACTAACAAAACCATCAATAAAAAACTAGGGTCACTTTACAGAATAAAAGCCTTCCTAACCCTCCAGCTAAAATTGCCATAGCTCGCTCTCACCTTCTTTCAACCCTTCTGTATGCATCCCCTCTGCTCTTGAATTTGAACAAGACTGTCCTTAACAAACTCTCAATTTGCTACAACCACATTGCCAGGTTTGCCACTGGGCTGCCTTTTAGGACACATCATTGCATCAATCTAAATCAGCTTGGTTGGCTTGAACTACCTAGCCTAATCCAGTATAACCAACTGATTATGGCCTATAAAATCCTCTATAATCCGGACAATACTCCTGCACTTAAAAATATTATCACCCCCTATAACAATCCTAGACCGCTTCGATCCTCTAACAAACTACTAATTCAGACTAGCAAAATTAATAACACAGCTGGTGATTCTCTCTTTGCAAACTCTGTAAGTAGATCCTGGAACTCTCTTCCAGCTGATATTACCTTACTTTCCACCTTAGGTCAATTTAAAACTAGACTCAAACAACATTTGTCACTTAACTGGCTATGTCAATGTATCAAGCCTGGCTAACTGGAATGTGTAAAAATCTGTTAACCAGTTTAATGTGTAATTTAATTTAATCCTGACTTGTGCTCAGGACTAACTGTAACCTGTGGAACTTGTTTAACTTGCTTACTTATGTAATCTCTGTAAATAGTCTGTTTGTAATATGTAATGCTGGTATTATGTAATGCTGTATCTGCTTACCCTTGGAGCTTTTCTGCCCAGGCCTCCGCTGAAAATGGACATGCATCCAGTCGGACTATCCCGGTCAACAAATGTAAAATAAAATAAATAAATAAACATATGTTAAAAATTCCAGAAAAAAGACAACCTTTTAGTTGGTGCAGAGGGTTAAATCTGTGAGTTGTAGTTCCTCTACTACACAGTTTGATTCCCACAACCCTCATTTGCCTGCTGTGTGATCTTGAGCAAGTCACTTAACCAGCCAGTGCATGGGACATCTGGGAATTTAGGTTAGGCTCATCAGTGATCCCCTGGACTTCAAACCTAGTAACTACCTATAAACATAAGTAGTGTTTGCTGAATTTTGGTGAGGAATTTATTCTTAATTATTGTTTCATGGAAATATTAATTTAAGCTTTTATACTGTTAAGTATTTAGATATATCTAGCAATGTAACTCCTTATGAAATAATAAGTTCTGTCATGTATGTGGTTATGCTGAACTTTACCCATACAACACTGAGTTCATAGGTTCAGCAGGGTTTATTAGGCTAATGACCACAAGGGCCTTTTTAAGCCTAGCCATGCATCCCAAATCTCTGACAAGTTCTGATACCCTTGATAAGTGTAAGCATGGGCCTGTGTTATGAACCATTTACAGGTTACCTGTGTCCATTAGAGACATAGGTGCCAGACCAGGGATGAATTTCTGGTTTCCCATCCAGTTGTCCACATTGCACTTGAATTGGATTAGGGAGGTACTCTGCTTCACATGGATGGGGAGCCTATTCTTTATATGGGGTAGTCTCTGGGATACATACCTATATCACAGGCAAGGTTTAAGACTTTAGAACGGGTAATTCTGATGCTGTTTGTTTTGTGGATTTGCAGGAGGTCCATCAGAGTGGGGTCTGACAATGCCCTGTATGCCAGGCATAGATCTCCCCTCAAAAACCTGTAGGAGACAGAATATAGGGGCAGGGCCTTGAGGTGGTCTGCATAGGATATTTTACTTACTCCCTGTATTCTTTTGGTGAAGAACCTCTGTGGATGTTCCAATTGTTGGATATGCCTTGTTAGGTACATACCAAAGAGGATATTGTATTCAATGATAGGTCTGATGAATGCCAAATACAGTGGAACAATGACTTCCTTGGACTTAGATGCCATACCTTTGTTTATAAGTTGCACAACATAAAATGACTTCCCCACCACTGTAGACACATGATGGTCAAAGACTAGATTACTATTTGTATGTGTCCCTAAGTCCCAGACTACTGGGTCAACTATGATAGTTACCAGGGATGGAGCACTTCCCAAGGATATTCTTATGCATTTCTTGGCATTTAGTTTTAGTCCATGGCTCTGACACCAGTTGTTTGTCTATGTCAGCCCCTCCTGGAGAACATTTGTGTCAGTATAAGATTCAATGACCGCTCTTAATTTGCAATCATCTGCAAATTTAGTCAGCCAGAGATCACTGACATTGACCTTGACCTCTGAGAAGTAAATGCCAAAAAGGAGTGGTCCAAGGACTGATCCTTGAGGGACTCCACTTGTGACTGGCATCTTTGTAGAGGTGGACTTCCCAATTTTAACTTCCTGGATCCTATCTGTGAGCCATTTGGCTATCCACCAGATGACATACAGGTTTATATGTAACCTCCTGAGTTTGTCAACAATGCCTGAGTGGGGTATTCTGTCAAATGCCTTCGTCAGGTCAAGGTAGGCAGTGTGAAAGATTTTGCCCTCATTCATTGCTTTGGTCACCTTGTCAAAGAAGTCCAGCAGGTTGAGTAGACATGATCTGCCCTTGACAAAACCAAACTGGGTTGGGTCCAGTGTCTGGAGGTTTACTATATCTACCTACTTATGCTAAGTACACTATTATTACCAAACTGCAGCTTGCAAAAGCCTTGTAAATTAAAACTGCATAATTTACTAAATGAAGGTGTGTATTGTAATCATTGATCTGATACCAAATCAAATGATTCAGTGATGATGGTTGTGCTAAAGTCATGATTTAAAAAAAAAGGCAAGCATTTTTCAATAGCAATGTTGTTTTTATTTCTTAGTAAATGTGGCAAGCTTCATATTGATTATGTCATGGGATGTGGCAGACAAGCCATAACCCTTCAACATGGGAATTATGAGAGAATTTATTTGTTTGTGTTCTGCAAAATCTGAGATTTTATACATAGTCACGAAAGCATTCACTGAACTGGTGCTAAACAGTGACTGGCTTTTTATCTTATATTGTATAACTCTGAAAATGTATCTCAGTTTCACTCATAAAATAAAGCACAGCGCATTTGTGGCCCTTAAATTTGTTTGCTACAAGTTAATATTTTGAAGTGCAACATTATCTTCCCTTTACAAAAAGTGTTTAAAGTTAAGCCCCTTCTGTAACCAATTCTGGATGCAGTACTTATTAATTCCGTGATACGTTCATCAGAACTAAGTAGATGTCAACATCTATATATTTGCATTTTATGACTAGGAGATGTAATTGATGGTAATCAGCTGCACCTTAAATGCTGTTATATTTTTTTCATCTTCATTATAACATGCCATTATACGATGTTGTGGACATAATTAAAACAGTAGAAGAAATTAGAAGGCAAGGATAGCTCAAAGGACAAGTGCCATGGGCTGTAGTAAGAAATACAGCTGAAATACTGATGACAACAAAAAAGTGTTCCACTAGTCTGAGAAATCATCTCCACTTGTTTCAATTAAATATTCACAAAACATGTAGTAATTTATAGTTTAATGATTGTTTGACACCTAGCTCATTGAACCATGTTTCATCCAAACATCAATGTGCAGGTGTTGATATTCATTCAAAACAACAACATATTAAGTTTTCTCTGTGTATATAGCCTTCCCAATCTTTTCTCCTTCAATGATTTATTACTGACACCAAAGTCCCTGTAGGTCAGGGGAAAATTCCCAACCAAAGCTATTTTGATTAAAAAAAAAAATCTAAAAACTTCTAAGTTCCCAACCAAAGCAATCTTGATTAAAAAAAAGAAAATTCTACATCTGCCTAACATGAGAGTATGTTTGATGCTACAAGTTCTTGTGTTAAAAACACTAAAAAGCTCTTGTCTGTCTAAAATGAGAACTAGCATTTTTGATGTGACTTGTTTGTAAAGGAGTTTAGTTAGTCCCACTAGGCCAGCAACCTCTGTTCAGGTGAGACCTGAGGTGGTGTTCATGCACACTATGGAAAATGTGGTCAGGCTACCAGGGAATTTCCTTTCTCTTTTCAGTAAGTGCCGTGGGATCTTTTACATTCACTTTTACTACCACCAACTCGGGCAGATTGGACCTCAGTTTAATATCTCATCTCAGTGTGTTCACTACACATGTTGGCTCTTGTTTTTCCTCTGTATAATTCACCATGTAATAATATATAAAATTTGTCATTTTGTGGAGTACGTACTATAAGTATTGTTCATATCACTAGATTTTTCAACTCCAAAATCATGTTTACCTTCTATATCTGCTATCTACTATTCTATGTTAAATAATCTGTATTCAGAATCACCAGAGCAACATGTAAGTGAAGTGTCTCAAGGAAAATAAATCTGTCTGTCTAGTTATTTATCCATGTTATCCATTTGTATATCTATCCATCTATCTATCTATCTATCTATCTATCTATCTATCTATCTATCTATCTATCTATCTCTTTATCTATCTTTCTTTCTTTTGTTCTTTCTTCTTCAGAATAAAACAATGATCTTTTTCTACAACCTTCAATTAATATAGTTAACTATTGCGCAGTTATTTCTGTATTAGTGGCAGTTATTAATCATTAATACATTTATCCCCATAGTGTACTATTTACAACAAATGTAGGTGTCAAGAAGAAATGTTAGACATCAGCACAGTGCATCTTTATAAGCAATGCTATAATATAAGTGTCATTAACTTTAACTGTGCATCCTTATATGAAAATACTGTTTTTGCAAATGCAATCTAAATGCTTATTAAAGTATTTAAAATTAGATCCAATATTTTTCATTTCTACCAGCAAACTGGTGAAGAACAAATAAATAATAAAACAAAAGTAAAGTTTCACTTTCAACTTGACAACTTTTCACTTAAATATGTGCTATTCTTCATATTATTTCATGTAAAGTTTCTGTTATAACTCCCTGGGCACAGTATTTTTTCATATAAGGGGTGGCGTAAGCCACAAAAATTTGGGCTAGGCTTATAAATGCCTTAGGGCAGATAGCCTAGTATAAACCTATGAACCTATAATCAAATGTCAGCACTGCTTTAAAAAATTGAAAATGCAGAAGAGCAATTCTTGAAAATGTGCTTCTCCTTTAAACTTCTTTATACAAGGCCTCACACCCCCCCAAACATATAATAATTCTGAGATCAATATACCTCAAACAAAAGGAAATATTCTAAGAAATGCCCATGTTGGCCTTAATGTAGAAAGTCTGGGTTTTTTTTTTGGCCATTCAATCTCCACATTAACGGACTTACTACAATGGGTCCAGATATTTCAGATGGTTGACCCTCCAACCCACCAGGGCCATTTATTTTATCTAAAAGAATGTTTACCGTCAAATAATATTGCTAGCTGTTAAAGCAAATTTACAGTATAATAGTATTATTTATTATACAATAGCAGAATGTAAAACAAATCCTTTTAAACAATCAGAATCATGCATTAGATTAGGTAGACAGCCACATTTTATATCTGAATCCAGCTCTTCCATTTTCCTTTCCAACTCCAGCACAGTTTGTAATGAGAGACTCCTTAGACTTTGCTTGGATCACAGTATCTATGAGAGTAAAAGTGCAGCATCTTTGGGACAAAACTGAAAAAACAGAACAGATAAATTTAAAAGAGATGTTGGCAATAATAAATGTTCTCAACACATTCTATAATATATGGTCCACCACCACAGTAATATGATACATAAACAAACAGGGAAGAACCAGATTTTATCCGCTATGCAGGGTAGCCAGGGTAGCCTGGGATATAGCTTTTCAACACAATCTCACTCTTCAGGCATCCTACATCTTGTCAAAGCAAACTTTAGTGGCAGACAAGCTGAGTAGGATCAGGGCAGACCCTCATAAATGGAATCTGAATTGGGTTCTTGCAGAACTTGATCCAGCTGCAGGGTATACCTCAGAGAGATCTTTTTTTGCCTCCATTCATTACAAATAACTGGCATAATTCTGTTCCAGGACTCCTTGTAAGCAAGCCTGGAAAACAGACAGATTTTCATTTTCTTGGACAGGAATGTTTCTACATGTTTTTTCACTCTTCACTGATATCCATGGTTATTCTGAAGATTCAGAAGGATACTCTAGAGATCATTGTGGTGACTTCCTTCTATTTTAGATAACAGTGGATATTCCTTCTTTTATAAATGGACAGTGGCAATTACCACAAGCTCCCTCACTGACTGGACCTACTCACACAAGACAGGGATTGTTTGATACATTCCAGCCTGAAACAACTTCAGCTGCCTGGATGATGGAGTTTTAATACAATTTAGGCACCTGTTTTCTGAAGACATGCAGCAGTTATTAATGGAGGCAAATAATCCTGCTACTTGGAAACCATATATTACTAAATGGAACATTTTTTCTAGTTATTTTCAAGACAAGACCCATGGCCCTTTTAAAGCTAGTATTTCTCTGATTCTGCAATATTTGTGTTGCCTTTCTTACTCCCCTACCAATTTGCCAACCATTTCTGCATGTCTACCCACAGATCCTCGTCTTTCAATGCATTTCCATGTTTACGTGTTTTTGAAAGGGGTTTTGCATATCAGAAAACAGGTGGCTTCTCCCTGGGATCTTAACTTTATTTTGGAAAATTACATTTTGCTGCATTTGAACCAACCTGTTAGGCTGATTTGTGGTTAATAACATGGAAAACAGTTTTACTGATTGCTCTGACTTCTGTAAGAAGAGTATCTAAGTTTCAAGCTGTTATAGTGAGTCACCCTCATCTCATTTTCCATTATGATAGGGTTTCCTTGAGATCTAATCCTTTTTTGCCTAAAGCGGTACCTGAGTTTATTTTAAGTCTCCCAGTCTTCTTTTCAGAGTGTAAAATGAGAGAGAAGGGATTCTTTGGATGTCCACAGACAACTCGGATATTATTTTGACAGAACTAAAACCTTTGGAGACGCTGATCAATTATTAATTTCTTATGAAGTAAGAACAAAGGACAACTTGTGTCAAACCAGATTATTTCCAAATGGCTATCACATGCTATCTCCATTTGTTATACCCACCATAATAAGTCAATTAGAGGAAGGATCAAGGCACATTCTACCAGACTGTTTGCACACACTGTCAGAGCCTTTGCTTCATCACTGGGTTTTTGGAAATGGATGGAGACGGATTCTAGAAGTATTCTAGAAGTAGCAACTTGGTCCTTTGTACATACCTTTGCAAAGCACTACAAACTAGATTCCTTTGTCAGGTGTAGAACTGGCATTGCTAGGGATTCTTGGACCCCCACCCCTTCTCCTTCTAGTCAATATGTTAGTCTACTCATATAACTAAGGCTACTGAGCAGTGGCCAAATGATGAATGTAGTACAGTTGTGCAAGTAAACACTATAATAGTATATGTTATGTTTGAATAATCATTGTACAGTAGCTGCTTCCCCCCCCCTCTCTCTGTACCCTTATTTCTGTGTATTTTTGTTGCCAGGGTGAGAACTTTGATGTCTATTTCATAGCACTGACCTCATTCAGGGCCTCTTTCAGTTGCAATGACATCTCTGAAGGGCTTGATGCCCAAACTGTTGATTTTCTTCAGCTTTGCACCAGCTGCCAATGGTTTGGGTGCATGGAAGATGCTCTTAAGCTCTGGAAGCTTGCCAGTTGTTATATCCTTTGCAAGAAATAATCCATATAGCTTA
This sequence comes from Protopterus annectens, assembly GCF_019279795.1. Taxonomy (NCBI): domain Eukaryota; kingdom Metazoa; phylum Chordata; order Ceratodontiformes; family Protopteridae; genus Protopterus; species Protopterus annectens. The sequence goes on from NC_056735.1 coordinate 1,821,182,061, forward strand.
GGCTATTGCAGCAGTAATCATTTGAACATCTATTTTTATGGCAAGTTTACTTACATAACTGTAATTTATATACCAATCTATGAGTCTTGAAAAAGTCAAAGAATTAGCTATGTGTTCACTGACATGATTATTACAGCATTTGGTTCATACACTCTTGACTTACCGTGATCTCAAAAGCAGCTTTCAAAGTCATATTCCTCATTGAAGGCTCACAAGAATTGTAGGAAATGAAAATAGTAGACCAGCCAGTAAGATTAAAATAATATAAATTCTTAAAAGAAAATTACCTCAAGCTTTAAAATATCATAAAAGTACAACTGAAAAGAAAACTGTTATTACTTATGAATAAGGAGAGCCAATGAACACTAAACATCAAAAATAGTGAATATAAATAATTAAAATAGATATTTTTTCAATGGGTAACAAAACCCTGTGTATTCCTATGTTAGGGAGAGGGGATTCCTTTGCTATAATCTTACCTAGTTATTCTGAATTCTGAGGGAGACAGCAACCATCTACTGCACACATTTTTTCTGATATCATGTTTTTTAACAATAGTAAAAAATAAAATAGGGCACAACACAAGCCTTGATATATGACCAGAATATTTATTGATACAATTTTGTTCTAGTTAGGATTTTCTTCTAACCCATTTGGCAGGAATTGCTGTCGTTCTCACTAACTTCTTTACACCTAGATGAAAATAGAATAGAGATAGCTGAAATTGTTTTAGTCAACCAAATTATTAGGAGGCATATCTAATATTAGGCATGAAGGATGTTGTCCAAAACTAAAACAGCTCTTATCTTTACTCAATAAATATGTTAAAAAACATTCTAGTGAAAGCAAACAAAAATGATATATAATATACACATATATATATATATATATATATATATATATATATACATACATATATATCTATATATAATGTATATGTATATATATATATATATATATATATATATATATATATATATATATGTATAGTATACATGCATACCTATATATATATATATATATATATATATATATATATATATATATCCATACTCACACACACACACACACACACACACACACACACACACACATATATATATATACACACGCACACAGACACACACATATATGTATATAGATATATATGTATATATATATATATATATATATATATATATATATATATATATATATATATATATATATATATATATATATATATATATTCCAAACAAAATAGCAATTATTGCACTATTTTGTTGAGGACACCAGTTTTGGTGCTGGTTTTAATTAAAACAAAGTATAAATGTATACTCGGGCATTTATTTGGATTCCTTAAGATATATCTGATGGGAAAAATGTAGGTAATCCTCTGCAGTAGGGCTAGATTTCATTACATCACACAATTTAAGGCTACTGCTGCTCTAACTAGATAGTTTCATACATCTACAAATATGCATATGCTATTTAAAAGTGATGCAAATGTGAGGTTCTGTTAGTATTTGAGCAGCCTTTTAATTTGTGGTTTATAAATTAAATTTAAACTTTCTTTTAACTGAAGTTTGATATTTTTTTTTATAATTTTTAAAATTTGAATCTCTATTCCCTTCGTCATCAGTCATAGAATCATAGGAGGTTACTAGGCTAATGACTCTGGGGCCCTTGCAAGCCTAGCCAAGAGTTTATCCCCAAAAAATAACCTCAGTCAGCACCTGCCGCCTCTGAAAATGAGGGACAAAGATGGAACCCCTGGGGAAAATTTGTGGTCTCCCATTGACTCATCAAGGTTGTGCTTGAACAGGGTATGAGAAGTCTATTCCAGAGATGGGGCAGCCTCTGGGAGACAAATCTGTCTCTCCAGCAGGTTTTGTTGATGTCAGATATTAGATTTAGGCCTTTCAGGCAGATAGTGTGTGAGGAGTTAGACTTATGGATATGGAGAATTTCTAGTAGGGCAGGGTCTGATACTGCCTTGTAGGCAAGACGGGTCTATATTATAATCACGAATACATGTTCATCGACACATAAAAGTCGAAGAATGAGAACAGCGAAGTACCAAAAAAATGAAATGGAGAATGCCTAAAGCGTTCCCGGAAGTAACAGCACCATACAGGTAAGGTAAACCTAACTGTACAAACGTCACCTAAAACACTTCTTCAAATGTTTTTGCAGGGGGGCAAGCCCCCCTGCACCCCCCACCCCCCTACTTATATATACCAACTCCGAGACCACACTACAGTGTGGAAAAGGATTCATTTCCTCATCCCCACGATCACCATGCTGGCCAAGAAAATCCGTTCGGCATTCTCCATTTTGCTCTTTTGGTACTTCGCTGTTCTCGTTCTTCGATGTATATGTGTCGATGAACATGTATTTGCAAAAGACAGCTTTCGCGATTCTGATATAGACCCGGCGAGACACAGATCACCACTCTGCAATCTGCAAGTTACTGAGTAGAGTGATAGTGATTTGAGCCTGTCCACATAGGACAGGTGTTGGAGGCCATGGATTCTCTTTGTGAGGTATTTCTGTGGCCTTTCCAGTTGGTGTAGGTGTTTGGAGAGGTACATACCAAATGTGGCGTTATACTCAATTATAGGTCTAATGAGGGAGGAGTACAGAGGGGTAATAGCCTCCTTTTTTTCTGGATGCAATCCCTTTACTTGTGAGATGAACCAAGTAAAATGCTTTTCTGACCACTGCCACTACATGATCGTCAGATGTGATTGTTATCAACCTGAGTACCCAGGTCTCTCACCACAGGTTGTGTGCTTAGGGGGTTGCCGTTGATATGGTAATCAGCAGAAGCCGTATTTTTGCCGAATGGCATGATAATACATCAGCCAGTCAGCCTACTCATTTCTTCACTACCAAGGACAAGATGGGCCATCATCATGTAGGGAGCTATCAGGGATGGTTCGTGATTTTTTTTTATTTCAAGCTGTACATCCCCTGCACACACTTGGTTATGCAAGTGGGGAGAATACAGAGTGTTGACCATGCTGATCATCCCATGCTTCTGCAAAGTTCTGAATTTATTATTAAACAGCATACTTTAATTTACAGTACTTCATATGATTGACTCCTTAGTAGTGGGTCTTCTGAGTAATTTATTGGGGTCCTTGTAGACATCTATAAACACATCTGCTCTGAATGACAATTTAATGCATAACATTAATATATTATTAGGTTATACAACTGCACACATTTCAGCAAAATCCTGAGTGTGTCTTACTATTTCTGTCTGTTACACTGATGCTGTTTTGCACATTACTTTCTGTCGAAGACAGAAGACCACAGTGCAAAAAGCTTACCATTAACATTAGCGGAACCTTAGCCTGCTTTCTTCTAGTTGTCTGACAAGGTCATTGTTCAGTGTTAGGTGCTTGTTTTGGTAGGTGTTCAAGCATACATGTGCATGTACACACACACACACACACACACACACACACACACACACACACACACACACACACACACACACACATTCAGAAGCAAATGGAGGAATATTTTTTTATTTTATTTTGATTTTGTAACTGTATATGTGGGCTGGTCTGAAGACCTTTTTCATCCATGATGCAATCAAAAAGGCTAAAATGCAGAACATACATTGAACTGAGTTACATGCAATTAAGCAAATCAAGCAAATATGACAAAACAGTAACTTGAACATAACTGTATGAGAATAAGCAATTGCATTGTTGTAAGCATATCAGTGGCACAGTTTAACATGATGGTAGGCTAACCATTACCCACATGGCTTCATTGCTTAGATGGGTATGGAGTGATTGATAAACTCTTTCAATGTAGACAATTTTTGAGCCCATTAGGAAGATGGTTCCAAGTGGCGGGCCCTAGTCAAGAGAAATTTATTTTTCACTAGTTGTAGTTTTGAAGGGTGGACTGATGAGTACCAGGGGGGCTGGGGAAAGTGTCGCGTAACCAAATGCCATGCTAATCTTTATATAATGCAAAAAAGAGTAAATGTATTCATGGTTCATAGGCAGGGCTGCCACTTTTTCAGATCCATAAAGTGGGATATTTATTTTCAAAACATGTATTTTTTAGGACTGTCAACACACTTGATACAAATCTGTTTTTTTCACTTTATTACTAAAATAGTTTTTGTTGTGTGCAGTTACTTGTTTTTGTTCACACACATTATATGGTAAATATAGTCATACCTCTTAGTACAAGAAATCTGGACAAAGCCAAAAATAATAGGGGGGACAGAGGCCCAAAAATAGCGACAGGTTTTAAATATTGTTCTTATAAACTTAGAAAGTTGATAGAATAAAAGCTGTTGTGTTATGATGAATTTTCCGAAGGATATGAAACCTGAACCTCAAATGGCTGTCATTATTTAGTGACTTATTTTCTCAATGATTTGCCAGAAAACAAAAATTTTATGAGAAACAGGCCAAAATGAGGCAAAAATATGGACATTCTGCAAATATCTAGACAATTGAGAAGTACATATACAGTATAATTATTCTCTGCATTAGTAAGAATTTAGAAAATAGTTTTTTTCTGAGAAGAAAAAGTCTTGAGTATTTCTCATGTTTTGACACAGTACTCAAGTTGTCGCCTCACATAAGACGTTGTCCTGTTCGATTCTCAGCTAGAGCGACTTCTGTGTGGAGACATGTGTGAATGGGCTTACCTTCGTTGAAGGTTGTGCGTCAGGGCCGGCAACTCAGCACGTAAAAATCTACTGCCAATCATTAGCAGACCGGAGTTCTGCTGTGGCGACCCCTAACTGGGAAAAGCCGAAAGACACAACAACTCAAGTGATCAAATCAGGACTGACATTTGAAAATGAACGGCTACAAAGTAACATTATGAATTACAATGAAGATATATTTTATGCATTAAAAAAACATTGCACTGAAATACAGCAAGTGGAAGAACTGTGAAAAGTAGTAAAAGAAATATGTTTTTACATACTTAATAGATGCACTTTTTATTTAGCCCAAACTAACCTTTTAATTCCCAAAAATAATATGATCAAAAATACACTTCAGGAACTGGATGAGTTACTTTCAGAATTCCATGTGTACTTGAAGATATTTATCCAACAACCTAGTACTTAACATTCTATCTAGAGACAGTTGTCCAGCTTTGTAAACCTGCACTGACAATAAGCTTACTCCAGTAACAGCTACACAGCACAGTAAGATGGTGGTTCCAGATACTGCATTTATGTGATCATTTGTTAACTGAATAACAGAATTTTTCAATGATGACCCAGGCCACAAGAGCAAATACTATGCATAAACAGTTCAGAGTAGATAATCTGCTGGCGTGTTTTGAGAAGTAGAATGCAACTGATGCAGCAAGAAAAGCCCATGCACACTTAAGGGGTTAATGCAGAGTTCCAGAAATCTTAATTAGACTCAGAATCAAACCCCAGAACATGTAACTGTGAGGAAGTAAATGTAACCAAAGAGCTAACTTGTAACTTGCTATTACGGTCTCATAAGGGAAATCTAAATAAATCTTCAGATTACTGCTACTGTTAGATTTTCTATTACTAATAATGTGCTATTTTATATTTCATAATGCCATGAGTCTGAATGCCAGAAATTATTAAATGGAAAAAATGTATATCCCAGCATAACAAAAAAAAATACATGGTGTATTTTAAGCAGCATGAAAAAGAAAAGAAAGACATCATGCAGAAACTGTGTAATATTATAAAATATGTATATACACATATGTGTCATTAAAAATCCATTAATGTACACTGGTGACAGATTCCCCCCCCCCCCTCCATCTTTGGAGTGGATGCTGGAAACTTATATTCTTTGAAAGGCCTCAGTGAAAGGCCCTTTTTATGTTGATAGTCTTATAATTACAGTCTGGATTTCAGCTTGGCAACAGAATGAGCCAGAAGTCAGTGATCTCATCCTGTTTTCTACCATTGACAAGCTGCAGAATTCTGACCTGTAATGCAATAGCATATGCACAGATTTGTAATACAGGTAGCATAACATACACATTACAGGGGACTGGATCCAGTGTGTGTTTACTGCACTTCATTTTTGCAGTGACGAAATCCATGTTACCCATCAGAGAAATTCTGAAGTCTGAAAAAAAAAAAAACAACATTCACAACTCTTCTCATTTCTTTGTGGCATAAGCATTCAGGATGATTTTTTTATAATTAGAGTATTGGCAGTTTCTTTGCTGTGTGTACCCCCAGAGGTGATGCTGATGTCAATTTTGCCTTAATAGCTGGATCCAGTCATGAGTATTTGAAGCTAGATAGTCGTTATTGTAGCTGTTTTAAGATTCTTCGAAAAATAGCGATTGGTGCAGAAGACAATATAATATCTTCACTTTGTCTGATCTGCAGTCTTAGATATGAATGTTTAGTTGTAGGTTGACAGGTTTATCTCCATGTTTCATAAAGACCTGGGTCTTTTAGAAGGATAAATGATTTACAGTTACATTTAACCTGATATGAGAGATCTGATGAGCCTGGTTCAGATTTTCAGTATGATAAAACTGTCCAGATGAGTCCAGTGTGACACAGGAAGATGGAACATTACATTAAAAATGGGTTTACAGAAACTAGTTACATTATGATATCTGTAGCTGGGTCTGCTTCTAAATCTTGAAATCTCATAATCTTGAAATTCAAAATACTGAGTCCAAAATCTTGAAAGTTCAAAATGCTGAAAACTCAAAATACTGAATTTCATAATATTGAAAAAAACTACAGGATACTAACACTTACTATACGCCACCAGAAGTACATAGAGAAACAAAAGACAAAGCATATTAGTTTCCTCCAATTATTAGCAGGAGGGCAAGCCTCCTGCACCCCTCATACCCCCTGCTACTTAAATGTATCAACTCCGAGATTGCACTTTACTACACTAAGATGAGTTATGTTGTGGTATGGCAAATTAAAAGGAAACATGACTAAGGTTACAACAGGCAGTCATGAAGCACATAATGGTATATTTGCCATTTTCGTCTGTGGAATGCGATCTTGAAGTTGATATATTTAAGTAGCAGGGGGTGTGGGGGGGGGCGCAGCCCCCCACATGGGGATTGCAGGGGAGCTTGTCCCCTGCTAATAGTTGGAGAAGAGTAATATGTTTTCTTATTTGTAAGTTTTGTTGTACTCTGTTTTTTCAATATTATGAAATTCAGTATTTTGAGTTTTCAGTATTTTGAAGATTTTGGATTCAGTATTTTGAATTTCAAGATTATGAGCTTTCAAGATTTAGAAGCGGACCCCTGTAGCCACATGAGGAGGTTCACAACATTACCAGATAGACTAGAGGACTTCATCCCAACCCCTTGGTTTACTAATAGCACTTTTATGTCTACAGAATATCTAATTATATATTAACTTATTCATGCCAGTACTAGCCCTTGAGCCTTCTTTGTCAGTCTACCTTGGCAGGTAGTGAATCATATACAATCTACATCGCACAACCCCAGAATGCATCATCATGTTACATAGCTAGCTTTTCATAAACTTGTCCAGATGCATAATAAATCATGGAAGGGCAAAGTGTATAGGATGTAGCTAATAATTTACTTCATTGATTTGTTAACCTAGTAGTGCTCAGAAGAGAGAGAAGCATGCAAGTATCTAAATCCATGGTACCCAAAATTCTATTTTAGTGTGTTAGAAAAAGACACCACAGAAGTTATTGAAACCTAGACTTACCACAAGCACATATCATTTTTCTCCTACGAATAGTCTGCTGGTACACAAACAATTATTGTCAAAATCCGTAAAGAAATACCCTTGTATACACTGATAATGTACATTAGTAGTTAGGCTGGAAATTTCTCCATTTAATAAAATTGCCAGGCTTAGTACAGGACATAAGTTCTGCAACTCATACTTCTTTAAACATCTTTCAATTTTATTTTCCACTTTGTAGCACAGACAAACCTGCAATATTAAAACAAAACCAAAAAAGCATCTTAGAAGTTTCAAAATTACATTAAAATCAACAGTATGCTTCATGTAGCTGCACATAATTGAGTATAACATATCTTCACTAAAATAACTAGGTACGGTGATCTGACTTCATTGATACCCTAAAGCATGGTTCATTTTTCCAAGATAGTAATTTATTGAGATTGCTGGATTAACATTATTCATAGGGTCATAGGTAGGTACTAGGCAATTGGCCCTAGGGCCTATATAAGCCTAGCCAAAAAGGTGCTCTGGCTTTCGCCTCCCAAGAAAACTATTTTCCTGTGCCCCTGTCGAGCAGAGCCACAGAAGTGATCCTGGGGTGAATTTCCTATTTCCCATCCAATCATCAAAATTTTTCTTGAAGAGTGCTAATCAGGAGCTTTGTTTGATATAGACAGGTAGTTTGTTCCAGAGTATGTGAAGTCTCTGGGACAGGAATCTATCCCTCCAGCATGTTCTGTTTATTGTGGTGACAAGGTTTAGGTCCCTAGAGCGTGTAGCTTGGAGGGATTGGGATTTCTTTAAGTGGAGCATGTCCAACAGCTCTGGGTTTGACATAGCTTTGTATGGTCATAGGTTCATAGGTTCATAGGTTCGTACTAGGCTATCTGCCCTAGGGCATTTATAAGCCTAGCCAGAGTGTGTGTGGCTTTCACCACCCCTTAGGATGAGAATACTATGCCCATTTAGGGTTTAGTTTACTGTGCATCTGTCTAGTAGTGACACAGAGATGACTCCCGGGGTAAACCTACGATCTCCCATCCACTCGTCAAGATTTCTCTTGAATAGAGTTAGTGAGGGGCTCTGCTTAACATGGATTGGGATTCTGTTCCAGAGTGTAGGGAGCTTCTGGGTTATGAATCTGTCCCTCCAGCACTTCCTATTTATTTCTGTGTTGAGGTTTAAGTCTCTTGCTCTCGTGGCTCTGATGGATTTGGATTTTCTGAGGTGGAGCATGTCCATTAATTCCGGATTGGACATGGCCTTGTACGTCAGGCACAGATCACCTCTGAGTAGGCGGTATGCGACTGAATAGAGCTGGGGTTTTTTCAGTCGGGCAGCATATGACATATGTTTAAGACCCTTTATCCTCTTGGTGAGGAACTTTTGGGGTCTTTCCAACTGCTGCAGGTGTCGGGTAAGATACATCCCAAATGGGGCATTGTACTCAATCATTGGCCTGATAAGAGAAGAGTACAGGGGCACAATGACCTCTCTTGATCTAGATGTGAAACCCTTCATGATAAGGTGGGCAATATAGAAGGTCTTCCTAACCACTTTGGCAATGTGAGTGTCAAATGAGAGGTTACTGTCAACCTGGGTCCCTAGGTCCCTGATTACCTCTTCCGTGCCAATGGATTACCACCTGTGTGGTAATTTGTGGGTACCTTGTTTTTCCCAAAGGGTATGACTATACATTTTTTGGCGTTCAGCTTAAGGCCATGGCTCTGGCACCAATTATCCGTTTCTATGAGGCCTCTCTGAAGGATGTTTGTGTCCGCTGGGGTATCAATTATGGTGCCCAGTTTGCAGTCATCTGCGAACTTTGTCAGCCACAATCCTCCTATGTTTGCCTGTACCTCAGAAAAATAAATGCCGAATGAGAGGGGTCCCAGGACTGAACCCTGTGGGGCACCGCTTGTGACCGGCTTAGAGTCTGACATAGCTCCAGCAACTCTGACCCTGTGGGTTCTGTCCTTGAGCCAGTTTGCAACCCATCTTGTGACATATGGGTTTACATTTAAGCTGGTGAGTTTGTCTATGATGCCTGAGTGGGGTATTGTGTCAAAGGCTTTTGCAAGGTCAAGGTAGGCTGTGTGAACTGCCTTACCCTCATCAATGGCCTTAGTGACTGTTTCAAAAAAGTCGACCAAGTTCAAAAGGCAGGATCTGCCCTTGACAAAGCCACATTGGGTAGGATCCAATGTCTGTAGGTCCCCAATGTCTTTGTTTATGAGTTCCATAATGATCCTCTCCATAGCTTTGCAGACCAGGCTCGTCAAGCTTATGGGCGGTAATTTCCAGGGTCCGTAGAAGCACCGCCTTTGTGAAGTGGGACCACTGTTGCCGTACGCCACTCTTTGGGTATGTATCCTGTAGTAAGGCTAAGATTAAACAGCAGCCTTATGTGTGGGTTTAGTTCCTCTTGGAGTTCATGTAGCACACAGCCCGGGACACCATCCGGTCCCATTGATGCTGTGTTTTTAACTTTAGAGAGGGCGGCTCTCACCTGGGCATCTGAGATGTTAGGGAGGCTACACTCTGCTGGGATAGTTATTTCTCCTTTTGGGGGGGAGGGGGAGGAGAAATTTGCACTGAACCTGTCTTCCAGAATGTTGGCAATGTCAGTGGGTTCAGTGTATTTTGTGTCATTTTGGACTAACTCTGAGCATATCTGGGAGTTCCCACCCAGGTTTCTAACATAGCAAAAGAAGGCCTTGTGATTGTCTTTTGTATCTTTTGTGATTTTTCTCTCAAAGTTGGCCTTGGATGATTTTATGAGTGATCGTAGTTTTTTGCTAGTACTGATCAGAGATGCCTTCCCTTTTAGGGATTTTGCTCTGTCATGTAGTAGCTTCCTCTTCCTGTTGTAAAGTTTGTTTATGGTTGGGGTCCACCAGACCGGGCGCCTGCCTTTGGGGGAATGGGTCTTGGTTTTATTTGGGATTGCATGATCCATGCATTCTTGAAGGTGCCCGTAGAAGGCGTTTGTAAAGGATTCAGCAGTGTGGGTTGTGGTTTCCTCTGGCCCAGGGGCCTTGAAGGATACCACTTCAGTCTTAAGAAGTGTGAAGTTGGCTTTTGAGAAGTTCTTCACTGTGGTCTTTTGTGCAGGGGGTGGGGGCAGGATGTGGATTTCCAGTGAGATTAATTTATGGTCTGATCTTACCAATGAGGGATATTCTTCTGGTGTGGAGCATTTTGTCCCCATGTTTGTGATGATCAGGTCAAGTATATTGTCTCCTCTTGTGGGAATGGTGACTAGCTGTTCCATAGCATTTGAGTTTATGAATTCTAGGAACCTTTGGGCTAGGGTGTTGGGGCTTGAGTAATGTTCCCAGTCTATGTTTGGGTAGTTGAAGTCTCCCAATATGATGGTATTTGGAGAGACATTCATATTCTCCAGTGTCTTCAGGAAGGCTGTGTGGGGTTCCTGAGTTTGAGAGGGTGGTCTGTAGCATGCTACAAACTGTAAGGCAGTTTTGCCTATGGTTAGTTGCACCTGGATGGTCTCCGATGCTTCGTGCGTTGCCACTAACCTGGAGGTGTAGGTATCTTTGATGAATATGGATACTCCCCCTCCTTTTGTGGTTCGGTCCAAGTTTTGGGGCCGGAAAGCATGATATGGGGTAAAACCTGATAGCGCTGGGGTGCTATCAGGAGCCTTGAACCAGGTTTCAGTCACTGCACAGACATCGATGTTCTCCATACTGAGGAGGGCTTCGAGAGCGTGCATCTTGAGGTTTAGACTTCTGGCATTGAGCAGCATTACCCTTAGTTTTTTTCCACTTGTCTTTTCTAGGGAGGTAAGTTTGTCATTTGAGCCTTGCCTAAAAAAGGCACTATGGGGGTGGCAAGAGCCTTGGCCAATATCCGGAAGCCCAGGGGTGACAGGTGCAAGCCATCCCTTGCAAAGCAGCGTGGCTTGTCGAGCATGTCATCCCAAGCAGACAGACATTGGATCCCCTTAGAATGACACCAGTAATTAAGCCAATTGTTAAAACTGATCATTTTGTCTTTGTACTGTGGCATCATTCTTGGTGAGGGTAAGATGCTGCTCAGGGTCAGGGCCATACCGGCCTGGGCTACATAATCAGAGAGCTCCTCTATGTCTCTTTTCATGTAGTCCAGGGAGGTACGTCTCAAGTCGTTCACACCGGCATGTACAATGACTGAGTCATATTTGTACTTGCTGTGGAGTGACCTGAGTGCTTGTGTTATGTGGTGGATTCTAGCTCCCGACAGGCAGCTTACTGTGACCCTTTCCTTGATCAGTCTGGTGAGCGGGATGTCAGTGTGTCTGACTATGGAGTCACCTATTACAAGTGTGTCTGGCATGTTGTTTGGCCTTAAGGGCTGTGACTGTTTAGCACACACTGACTTTGTGAACTATGTGTTGCATGTGCTATGTCTTGAGGTGGCGGTTGCTTGGGTGTCTGCTTTGGAGGCCTCTGTTGTTTTGGTAGATTTTTAATCAGCGCCTCCGAGTATGTTTTTGTGTGTTTATGTGTTTGGTTTGCAGTTGTGATAGTTCTATGTGAGACTGGGTTTGTGGTGTGCGTGGTTACCTTCTCCTCCTGACTGGCCTTGCCAGTACTGAGTTGAGAGAGCTCAGCCTCCAGTTTGGCTATATAGTTGAATCTCTCGCATATATTTGTATTTGTTGGGAGGAGGAGAGGGTTGTCTGTGTACATGAGGCAATTGTAACATTGCCTCAAGATTCCCAGATTCACCAGCTGAACAGGAGAGGACGTCAGCAACTGACCCTTCGACATGCTAGAATAGTGAAAAAGATTGCTGTGTAACTGAGTCAGAAAGGACCTATAGGGAAATGAGTACTCAAGGGAATTTAGGTGAATGAAGTACTTTCTTTTGTTTTAAGAGTGCTTTACCTGTATAAAAAATGCTTTAGGAGCAAGTGCTGAGCTTTTCAGATAGAGTATAGGCTGTTTAGATTGCAAGTAGAGAAGAAATCACTTCTGAGTAGGCGATATGCAACAGAGTAAAGTTGGAGTTTTTTGAGATGATCTGCTTATGGCATCTGTTTGAGGCTGGTAATCCTCTTTGTAAGGTATTTCTGCGGCCTTTCCAGTTGTTGTAGATGTCTTGTGAGGTACATATCAAATTTCATTTTTTATCATTTAAGCTTCTTAAGATGGTCCTAAGGAACAATATTCCATATAACAGTGCCAATTAATTTGCATCCCAAGGCTGAAAAAGGCGTGGGTCATTACCTAGAAGTTCAAGTAATTAAATGGCTAGATCTGTTGTATGTTCTTATATTGTATCCCTGTAGCAGATCTCTGATATC